>NC_090023.1:61433865-61628865 GCF_037176765.1 Anolis sagrei | reverse complement strand
CCCAGTACACAATCACAGATTTAATCCTTCAGCATGAATTCTCCTCACCTATCAATATGAAAACTACTGGATGTTTTTCTCAAGGTCAAAAATGGCCAGGACACAGTCTTTGGAGGGGTGCTCTCAAGAGAGGATATATTTTGGCAGATAAAAATGAAACCACAGACTCTGGTTCCATGGATACTGAAGTCATACAGCAAGATATTATACATGGTTTTTCCCCTCTCAATTTCTACTGTTACTCAGGAAGTTATGATAAAAGATTGCTTCTTAAACTATGGCTCCCAACCCCAGATGGGGTCCCCTTATCTCAATGTTGGGATTCTGAAAAAATCGGCAACTATAAAAGGCTTCTGAATGTTGCCTAGTGGCTGCTTGAGACATTTATTAGAAATCTGTTGTGTAATGTTTATAGTGGACTCTGCAGAAAATACTTCCACTGTACTATATTAAAAGTAAAATAAGCCTGTTTAGCAAGCCTTGCAAATACTGATTTATTGTCAGTAAATGTGTGGGTTTATCAGGGCAAATAGGTCCTGAGTTGGAAAGTTTAAGAAGCTCTGGCCTTGATGATCTTTGTGGTCTCTTCTAACTGTGTGATTCTGTCAGCTTAAAATTGACAGTCTTCATCTTTTCTTCTAGTTCAATCAATGAGCATGGATATGGGCTTGATATGTATGTATGAATAGAATAATAACAGCTACCTGCCTATCAGATGAATGAGATTAATTATAGCTTCCCTTTCTCTTTTGGTAAGTTCTGGTCTGCTGCTTCTTCATAATAATTTGCCTCTATCTCGCCATTCGTGCAGTAGTCAAGGTGATGGGAAGTTGAGAGTTTTCTCCTTCTCTTTCTTTTAATTTCAGAAACCCTCATTATGATGCTGATAAGCACAGAGATGCACACAAGCACCAAGAAGCACGTATTCAAACACCTCTCTCCTGTTAGTCTTTCCTTTGTCACTAATAAAACCATGGATACTAATTTAATTTTTAATTTTAGTTTTAGCAGGAGATTCTGGGTCAGTAGGAATCTACAAAAATGCTTCCATGTTATAAGATCAGTGCAGCCAGTAAAGCTGTAGCTGATAAGAATTAGGTATTGTTTTTATTTTGTGCCATGGCAAGAATGAAGATTTATTGCTTTCCAAACCACAGGGTTGCACACTTTTTATAAGAAATCAAAAATCAACATAGAAAGCATGAAGTATTGGACAGAGTCTACAATTACTTCTAGGAAAATGTAATTTATCTGTACCGGTGAGATTTTTTTCTATTGTATCTTCCACAGAGTTTTTGTTGTGGCATATACAATCTCTTTTGTGTACAGAAAGGCAACAGGAAGGTTGAAATAAGCATTTCAGCATGTGCTTCAGAAAATCACAATTGTACTGTGATCTAGTTTTCACAATCTGCAGACAAAGATTTGACTCTTTCTATTAATCCCCATTAGAATCACTTGAATAATTGAAATTTACCAAGGTGTGGACAGTAAATTCATCAATTGATTTAACTGAGCTATTCTAGTTCTGTTATCAAGCCACAATGATGTATAGTTTGCCAGACAAATATTTTTTTTCTCTTTTTTATTAAAATATTTTCCAGAGATCCAGAGTTGAGAAATGCTGAAGTGCTAGAGGTTCTGGAATTGATTTAGCAACAGCTGTACCCCACGAATTCTATCCATTAATAAACTGTATAAATTTGATGATTTTGTGTAACTTGTATCATTTACATGCTATGTACTGTGCCAATTCCTACTAGATTAAATGTACAAACCTTTTCTAATATATGTATCAAAATGTAACTGGAAGGCAGCCACCTCTCATGAATAATCACTTGGGAAAGGGGACCATGGTCAAAATCCCTCCAGCCATTTCCCAAGACATATAACTATCAGAACCATTGTGTATATATATAAATAGATGATCTTTTAGAAAAAGTAATGTTAGCATTTGTCCACTACTGGAAGCCTTTGGGTTCCTGCCTGAGCTCTTGGGGATATCCTGCCCTGGCCCTGTCACATTGCTTCCCATGGACATAGGCACATGGAGAGAACAGCTGCAAAGCCCCCAGATGTTTCAATTGTTCCAAGCCTCAAAAAAGTGGTAAACCTGGAACTTATAACTGTCCAGGATGCAAATATGGACTTGTTGTACAAGATGTTTACCAATATTCATACACATACAAAAATAGAAATTGTGGGGGATACTGGGGGCAGTTCCCCACTCATGGGCTTTTTCTCTATGTATTGGCATGTTTCTGTATGTGTTCCTGTCACAGGGGAGTGCTCCATAATGCAAATCTGCACCTGCAGTCTGACATAGCATGGACTGACATCCAAATATAATGTTTGAGAGAGGTCAGACATATTGCAGCTTTACTGGCTTAACTGACAGGGTACAGTGCACTACCATGCTCCAGTTAATATTTTTTTCATTTGTAATATAAATTCAGGTCAAGGAGGCTGTGAGACGTGCAGGGCAGAAGCAGGAGATCGCTGCTCCAATTGCCCATAATGTCAGGCTGCCTCTGCTGTATTCTTAAAAGATCTACTGTTACATAAAGTGTATTTGGACACCAGGAAAAAACATTTAACTCTCAATTTTTCATATGAAAGGCATTGTGAAGATTTATAGTTGAGTCCTTTACATTTCTATTAATGAGGAAAATAATTTGAATTCAATGCTAAGTAGATTGAAAAGCTAAGGGTAGGTTTTTATTTATTTATTTATTTTAGGGACACGATTCCAAATTGGAAGGTTTTTTGGGGACCTCATTCCAGCAATGGATAGAGCTGAGCCAAAGAAAAAGTAGGGGTGACCAAAACAAAGGGAGTAAAGCCAAATGAAATTCTTACCTGTCTGGACATTTTCCCACCAAGCATCTGATAGGTATTATGCATGTCTGCTGAGGAGTATGTCCCAGTGAAACAGCATTCCTATCTGAAAAACTAATCATGTTTCTCTTTAAAATGTATAGATCCCCCCCCCCCCCCTTTTCTTGATCACTGGTCAGAGATATCAGCAACAGGAGCTTACCTGTAGGTGGGAAAACCCTTTAATGATTTAACTTTATTTTAAGACTTTCAATATTTAATGCTATTTTAGTGTTTCTATGTGTTTTTTAAAGGTTTTAAATTGTATAGCTTTAGTGTTAGATGCTTTGGGTCTCTTTTTAGAGAGATAAAGTGAAATAGAAGTAATCCTCATCTACATCCAAACCATAGAGTATTTTATCCTTGTAGTATGGCATCAAAGTGATAGAAACAGAATGGAAAGACACAATACATTCTTATCCCAGGCTGCCAAAACTATAGCAAAAGCTGTAAGTGGTGGCTCTGATGCAGTTCAAAGCCCAGTTTATTGATTTAGATCTTACCCCGGTGTACTGGATCAATCCAGATTAAATCTCTGAAACTTGAAAGTGAATCAACATTCTGGAAGGCAAGTAATCAGCCCTCCTTCCCCCTCCACTTATTTTATTTTATTTATTTATTGTTTGAACTTATATGCCGCCACTCCCCTGGGGCTTGGAGCGGCTTACAAGAACAAGCTAAAATCGAACACAATTTAAAAACAATTTAAAACAATTTAAAAACAATCAGAAACCAAAGGCCCGTTAAAATATATATGTCTTACATGCCCTGCGGAAAGCTGATAAATCCCGCTAGGCACGGACTTCAGGTGGCAGAGTATTCCAGAGTGATGGTGCCACTCCTGTAAAGGCTCTGTGTCTGGTTGCTGTTAGATGCAAGGTCTTGACACTGGGAATTTCCAATAGATCTTGGTCCTCAGAACGGAAGGATCTCTGGGGTTGGTAGGGGGTGAGGTGGTCCCTCAGGTACATTGGCCCCCGACCATGCAAGGCCTTAAAGGTGAGTACCATCACTTTGAAAGTGATCCGGTGCTCAATTGGTAACCAATGCAGCTGCAGTAAGATTGGTGTTATGTGGCATCTCATCGGAATTCCCACAAGAAGCCAAGCAGCTGCGTTTTGTACCAGCTTGAGCTTCCGGATCACCGACAGAGGAAGGTCAATGTAGAGGGCATTACAGTAGTCCAGTCTTGATATGACCGTAGCCTGGATCACTGTAGCTAGGTCGTCCCTGGACAGGTAGGGGGCCAGCCGTCTAGCCTGCCGCAGATGAAAAAAGGCGGTTCTGCTAGCAGCGGAGACCTGGGCCTCCATCGTCAGCAGAGGGTCCAAAAGGATTCCCAGATTCTTTACTAATGATGACGGGTGTAGCGCCTCGCCATCCAGGGTAGGCAGCTGGATATCCCCACTGCCCGGTCGACCCAGCCATAGGATCTCTGTCTTTTCTGGATTCACCCTCAACCTGCTGGCACGCAGCCATCCAGTAACGGCCTCGAGGCACTGATGGAAACAATCGGGTACAGAGTCCGGTCAGCCTTCCATCTTCAGCACAAGCTGAGTGTCATCAGCGTACTGGTAACGCTCAAGCCCAAAACCTCGAACCAGCTGAGCAAGTGGTCACATATAGATGTTAAACAACAGAGGGGAGAGAATTGACCCCTGAGGAACCCCACAAGACAGAGGGGACCTCTCAGAGACCAGGCCTCCCCTCTCCACGCGCTGTCCACGGTTGTGAAGAAAGGAGGACAGCCAGTTTAAAGCTGTCCCTCTAACTCCAGCAACAGCAAGGCGGTGGGTCAAAAGATTGTGGTTGACTGTGTCAAATGCAGCTGTGAGATCTAATAACACAAGCAGCGCTGACCCGCCCTGGTCAAGCTGGCATCGAAGGTGATCCGTGATGGAGACCAGCACAGTCTCTGTCCCATGCCCCGCATGGAAGCCAGACTGGAAGGGATCTAGTCCGGCTGTGTTGTCTAGGAATTGCTGCAACTGCTCCGCTGCTGCCCTCTCAATCACCTTGCCCAGGAATGAGAGATTTGAAACTGGGCAGTAGCTGGAGGGAACTGAAGGATCTAAATCTGGTTTCTTCAGCAGGGGAGAGACCACTGCCTCTTTTAAACCCTCTGGAAAAACTCCTTGCGTGACTCCTCTTCAACAGAGGGTCACGTAATCCCTCCAAGCAGGATTTCACCAACCAAGAGGGACACGGATTGAGGGAGCAAGTGGTTGGTCTAGCTGCAGCTATGAGCCTATCAACAGCCTCTGTGTCCAGCGGGATGAACCAGTTGAGGACGGGTCCAGCAAATGGCCATGGAGTCTCAAGTTCTCTCTCTGTATCAATTGTGGCAGGGAGGTCCCGGTGAAGTAGCGAGATCTTGTCTGCAAAATAGCTCTGAAAATCCTCGGCTGAAGGGGCCTGATCACCACTTTTGGGGATGGTAGAGATCGAATTACAAGCAATGGCAAACTAAAAAGGGCTACAATTATTTTTTTACCTCTGTCTAAAATTTGGAGATGTGGCAGATCCTAAGAAGAAGACCAAGTCAGTCTAATTTTAGGCTAGGTACCGATATATATATATATATATATATATATATATATATATATATATATGGCAATTCATTTCATATGATCATTTCCCCTGCCATGATGTCTTGAGAGTATCAATCACTTACGATTGTTTAAGTTATCATTCATTCATTATTGATCACTCATGTTCAAGTATGATTGTGTTCCAAGGGTAGAGTCTTGACACAGGTCCGTAAGTCACTGTATTCATTATATATTTATTTACTGTATTTATATACTGCTTTTCTCACCCCTAGGGGGACTCAAAGTGGTTTACAGCAAATAATGGCAAAATTCACATAAAAACCAAATCATAAATCTAAACAAAACATATAACTATGCATAAAATAAAAAGGCCATTAACCCTAAGATAAAACAACATTTAAACATGAAAACATAAATATTAAAACCACTTAATAAAAACATTAAAATCACTTGATCCAAATTCGTAAATTTAGCCATTCCAAATGTTGATTGCACATATTCCATATTTACTTCTTGTACTGCATTACTTTACTAGGCAAAAGCTTGGTCCCATTACTATGTCTTTGCTGTCTTTCTAAAGGCTAGGAGGGAGGGTGCTGATGTAATCTCACTGGGAAGAGAGTTCCAGAACTTAGGAACCACCACTGAGAAGGCCCTGTCTCTTGTCCCCACAAACCACACTTGTGAAGCAGGTGAGGCCGAGAGCAGCGCCTCTCCAGAAGATCTTAACCTCCGTGATGGTTCATAGAGGGACATACGTTCAGACAGGTAAGCTGGGCCATTTAGGGCTTTATAGGCTAAAGCCAGCACTTTGATTGTGCTCGGTTGCAGACTGGCAGCCAGTGGAGTTGGCATAACAGGAGGGTTGTGTGTTCCCTGTGCCCTGCTCCGGTGAGGAATCTGACTGCTGCCCGTTTGACTATTTAAAGCTTCCAAACAGGCTTCAAAGCCAATCCCACATAGAGCACGTTGCAGTAATCTATTTGAGATGTAACAATAGCATGGACCACCATGGCCAAGAGACCTATTCTGGATCTGCATGATGTTTCACAATGAGAACATAGATTTCCAGATGAAAGGCAGTCCTGACAAGGGTTTGAATGATATGCCTTCCTCTCTTTCACCCTCTGTTCATGCCTCTTCAAAATTCTTAGCAATATAGAAAACAGCTTACATCCAGTGAGAACACTCAAGAACCAGATCTTTTCAGTTCTTGGGTTTATTCCACGTTTTCAAATTTTGCTTTAAGCTCACCCCAACATTCAATTTTACATTCTTGAGCTGAGAGTAAAATAACTGCTTTGGGAAGTGGTGATCGGCCATTTGGGCAACATGGCCGGTTTAGTGAAGTTCATGGAAGTCAATCATTGCTTCAGTGCTGATGGTCTTTGCTTCTTCCAGAATTCTGACGTTTGTCACCTGTCTTCCCGAAAGATTTGCAGGATTTCTCAGAAGCAAAGCTGATGGAATCTTTCCAGAAGTTGAAAGTCACATTTGTAGATGGGTAGATGGTCCTTGTGAAGTATGATAATAATGACAGCATGTTTGAATATAAGGTACTTTTTTTGCAGTAGATCAACTTGTGAGATTCAATGACATGGCATAGAGAAGGAGGAAGGTATATGAGATCATATTTTTACTATTGTTAGCAGTCCAAATGGTGAAACCCTCTAAATGATCTCCTTGAAGGCATTTTGTTATCTTCAATAGGGTTGGAAATGTCTTCTCATGCCATATTTTCCTCCATCTTTTTTACTGAGTTGCCTTTCTATGCCTCTTACCAGATTGGATTGGGGGAACAATTACCATCCCTTTGTTGCTTCTTTACCAATCTTGCCTATGCTTCTTGGATGCTTTGACTTCTCTTCTGTCTCTCCCCTAATCAAGACTGTGTGGCACTGCCTGATAAGGAGCTGCATACAGTTTAGTTTCTTTATACAGTAAATGCAGGCCCCAGGATCTTATTGAACCATGGAATAGTAAAGGTAAAGGTTTCCCCCTGACATTAAGTCCAGTCGTGTCCAACTCTGGAATGTGGTGGTCATCTCCACTTCTAAGCCGAAGAGCCATAGACCGTAGTCACCTTCAAGGTCATGTGGCCTGCATGACTGCATGGAGTGCTGTTATCTTCCCACTGGTGCAGTACCTATTGATCTACTCACATTTGCATGTTTTCGAATGGCTAGGTTGACAGAAGCTGGGGCTAACAGCGGAAGTTCACACCGCTCCCCAGATTCGAACGTGTAACCCTTCGGTCAACAAGCTCACTAGCTCAGTGGTTTAACCCACTGCGCCACATTTCCAACCCAATTGAAGATAACAAAATGCCTTCAAGAAAATCATTTAGAGCGTTTCACCATTTGGACTGCTAAGAATAGTAAAAATATGATCTCATATACCCTTCTCCTTTTCTATGCTATGTCATTGAATCTTACAAGTTGGTCTACTGATAGAATAATGAAAAAAGTCTCTTCAAACATGGAATGGTATTAGACAATGCTGTGTCTTTTTCGTGATACCTCAAACTGCCTGACTACACCTAAGTAATAATAATAGTAGCAACAACAACAACTAGAAAAAATAACTAGGGATAATGACAAGGAGAGAATTGGATTCAGTGCCTAAAACATAGCCCACACATAAAGTCAAACATGTAGAAACTAATTATATAGGCAAATTAACAATGAAAACAACAGAAGATTGGGTTATTCAGCAAGACATAAAGAAAAAAAAGACTCTAGGTGAAACAACAATTGTCTATTCCTTACAACAGCTCTTTTACAATCTACTACTCACACAGAATGAAAATACACCAAACAACATATTATGTAACTTCAATAAATGTACATGATCCCTCCCCAAAAGAGCCACAATAGGAGAGAACTAATGAGATTCATGCTCAGACTGCATGATGGAGTTATCTGTAATCAAAGCTCAGTCCCTTCCTGCCACCTTGGCATCTTCCATATACAGTTGTGTTGGAAATAATAGCATCCCCACCAAGCCCTCCATTTCTAGTATCTAGCTTGCAGCTTAGTCTGAATTTAAGCACATTAAATTACCCCATTCCATTCTAACATTAAATTGGACTAGTCCAGTAAATTCTGAAATTGTTTCAAGTTAAGTTTGAATCAGACAGATTTGCTTCTTTATTTAGAATTCTACTAAAAATATTGTTCAGGCCTATTAAACATTTTTATGGATCCTCAATGTGTTCTCCTATGATTTTGGCCATCATTTATCCCCTTGCTTGCTGAATTTACATAAGATAAATCATATGTGTAGAAGCAAATTTTAAAATTTGCATATGATTTACATATCCTAAATGCACATTTGAAAATAATTGCTATAATTCATAGAAAAATACAACATGTCCCAGCATATTGGCAAAGGCTGAGGCCATGTGGCCTCAGTCTGTTGCCCACATGCTAATTATTGATGGGTGGTATCAAGGCCCCCTGCTCTTCCTTTTTATTATGCCTTCAGATAGAAAAAATGTCTTCCTTAATGTACAACACATGGATGCAACAATTTCAGCAAGATTCTTTGATTCAAAGAATTTGATAATTGAGTCTCTGCATCATACTAGGTCAGACCCGAAAGGAAGACATTGAAATGGCTTGCTTGACACCTCTTTGGAAACCAGGAGGTAAAATCTATTTTCACATCTCTGTCTCCTTTGCATAATGTATGATATCTGAATTAACTTTCATGACATATTAACACTCGGGAGCCGACTTAATATATAGTGTTATGTAATAAATTATGCATGTCTTCTGCATGGTTGGGGTGTGATTCCAGCAGCTGTAGAATTGAAATTGTCTCAGAATTGCTCAGTAATGATGTAGCCAAATTCTGCATACTGCATTGAATTTTCCATTGCTTTTGGTTATGTTTGACTTTTCTAATTTACTGAACCCACAAACATGTAAGCTGGGTTAACTTTCTTCTCTCACTTTCATGTATTAGCCAAAAAGAAAAAGAAGAAGAATACGGAGGAAATTCCAATTCCATAGCCTTCAAACTGCACTAATTCCCTTGGCGTCCTATTGTAATTTTTGTCTGTTACATCAGAAGCCTTATGAATGGTGATAACTTTGCCTGGGTGCAGCCGATACAATGTGAAGGAAAAGAACAATGCTAAAATGTTAACACAACAATTAGAATGCACTATTCAGAAGTGTAAAAATGTGAAACAACACAATCTACATGCTTCCATATTCATGTTTAATGCATCTAAAAATAGTAATGCTGCCAATGCTAAAAGGATTTTGAGCAGTTATTTTGTCAGGAGTATATGAATTGGCTCAATGCTGAATGCAGCATATGCATGAATGACTATATCCATTAATTCCAGAAGAGTAGTCTTCTTAATCGTTAGCAACAAAAAGACAAAGAGTCATGTGGCCTTTGAGACTAACTGGTGTACAATGTCAATTAATCTGGCCTGTTTTGTTGCCTCTGTTGTATTCCCTCCTGCTCCACTTTTTCTTCCTCTGTTAAGACTTAGATTTTAGGCCCCATGGAGCAGAGGTATGTTATTGTTCATTTTAATTTATAATGTGCTTTATACATTAATTACAGAAAAGTATTATTTTGTTTAAGTGTGTTTTATTAATTTACAAAGCCTATATTTTTTATTCTCAGAGAGATATCTATGTTAGTCTGCTTCAGCATAAAAGAGAATGAGAAAAGGAGGGGTAAAGAATCTGACAGCACCACTGAAACTGATTTATTTTAGCATGAGCTTTCATGGAGATCAGATTAATACCCACAAAACCTCATGTTAAAATAAATCAATCTCAAAGATACTGCTAGATTCTCCCCTGCCCCTCCCCCGCAACACGCATTTTTTCTTTCTTTTTTCCTTTGCAGCCACACATTTGTAATATTCACATTTTTAGCCTGCCATAAAAAGGTAAAGATTTCCCCTTGACATCAAGTCTAGTCGTGCCCGACTCTGAGGGATGATGCTCTTCTCCATTTCTAAGCCGAAGAGCCTATGTTGTCCATAGATGCCTCTAAGGTCATGTGGCTGGCATGACTGCATGGAGTGCCATTACCTTCCCGCCAGAGCTATACCTATTGATCTACTCACATTTGCATGTTTTCAAACTGGTAGGTTGGAGGTAGCTGGGGCTAAGAGCGGGAGCTCACCCCACTTCCTGGCCAGCTTTGGCCAGCAAGTTAAGCATCTCAGCAGTTTAACTCGCTGTGCCACTGGGTTATTTACAGCCTGCCATATGTGTAAATAAAAAACCATGAACATAATGAAAACATCTGCTAATCATGCTCCGGCCCATCTCAGCTTACAGCTCCAGTAACCATTTTCAAACTTTAAAATGTTATATATTTCCAAGTTGCCATTTTCAAATATTAAGTCTTGCATGAGCATGTATTACAATAATTCATGGATCTTTATAATAGGCTTATACCAACTTGGTGTCCTCCAAATAATTGGGACTATTGCTCCTATCCCCCATAGCTAGCATGGTTAGTGATCAGGAATGATGAGATGTAATTGAAAATGTCTGCATTGAGAGGAAGCTGGTTTAGTAGTTCTCCTGTAGTACAGTATCTTAGGATTTAATTTGATTTTTATCTAGTGAAATCCAGAGAGTATCAAGGAAATTTTCTTGGCAAGTTTTGTTTTGTGAAGGTTTGCTTTTGCCTTTCTATGAGGCTGTGAGAATCTTACTTGCTCAAAGTCAGCAAGTGGGTTTTCATGGTGGAAATTCAAATTTCAGGCTCCAGAGTTCTAGACTAACACTCAGATCACTATACCAGAGTGGCTGTTTGCTGACAAACCAGATAAATAATGAGACCACATAACAGTAATGGATTGAACTAAGAGCAACTTTTATTGAATAGTTATAGCTACCAATTTATGCTATTTTTTGACGATTTGGGGGAACGATCTGATACGAGAGCGGTTGAGGGGGTCTGTCATCCCTGAGCTGAGCCTCCTGCCTCCCCTTGGGCTTTACATCAAAACCGCTAAGAGTAATCCATAATTTACAGGGCCAGTTCTTATCCTGGAAAGCTAATCAAGGGGTGTAAGCCCCCAAAGTTGCTTTGACTTCTAACTGGAGCTAAATTCAAAGAGGAAGATGAAGAGTGTGTGGCTGACTTAAATCACCTACTGAGGCCACACTCCCTCATTCCCTAGACCAAGGGTCCTCAAACTTTTTAAACAGAGGGCCAGGTCACAGTCCCTCAAACTGTTGGAGGGCCAGATTATAATTGGGGAAAAAACATGAATGAATTCCTATGCACACTGCACATATCTTATCTGTATTGCAAAGAACTCTTAAAAACAATACAATAATTAAAATGAAGATCAATTTTAACAAATATAAACTTATTAGTATTTCAGTGAGAAGTGTGTGCCTGCTTTTAGCTAATGAGATAGGATTGTTGTTGTTGTGTGCTTTCAAGTCATTTCAGACTTAGCTTGACCTTGGAGGGCCGTATCTGACCTTCGGGCTTTAGTTTGAGGACCTCTGCCCTAGACACATGTTAAAATCTTGCTGGTCTCCTCTGGATGCCAGCAAATCCATCTACCCCACCTCTACTTCCTTATGGTGTTGCAAAATTTCATTATTTTTACTCTTAAGAGCTAAAAGGTGCTGGTTTTTCCCCGTAATGTCTTGAACAGGGGTCCTCAAACTAAGGCCCGTGGGCCAAATATGGCCCTCCAAGGTCATTTACCCGGCCCTCGATCAGGCTCAACCTAAGTCTGAAGTGACTTGAAAGCACACAACAACAACAATCCTATCTCATCAGCCAGAAGCAGTCCCACACTTCTCATTGAAATATCAATAAGTTTATAGTTCTTAAAATTGTTCTTCATTTTAATTATTGTATTATTTTAAAGTGTTTTTTGCACTACAAATAATATATGTGCAGTGTGCATAGGAATTCATTCATGGTTTTTTTTTTCCACATTATAATCCGGCCCTCCAACAGTTTGAGGGTCTGGCCCTCTGTTTAAAAAGTTTGAGGACCCCTGGTCTTGATAGTGATAGTTGACCCAGCATTACTATTGAGATAAACTTATGCCTTTTTTTAGGTTGACTGCTTGGCTGTGACATCATTTCAGCAATTTCAGTGATGGGGTTTGCAATTGCGACTGAACATTGCGTCTACATGTCGGTGGCAACAGGGAAGAACTCTGCTGCTGCCTATGGCAGTTAGCCTAAAAATAGGCATAGGTTTATCTCAATAGGAATGCTAGCTTTACAGCCACAACCAGTGATTAAAACTTGAATAAATTCATCAATTCCTCACACACAAAATTCTCTCTTGCCCAATCTCCAAATTGTAACATGTGGATGAGGGCGTAGTTTGGTGTACTGGGCATTGTCACTCAGCCCTAAATACTGTTGCGTTTCTTAGTTGGACAATACCTTTTGTGAGTATGAAAGATACATTCCATAAGTAGTAGCAGTAGTAATAAATAAGTAAATCATGTTTCTCTTCCTGTGTTCTGTGAATCTCTTTTCCACCCATGCAAACGAAGAGGAGTACCATGGGAACAGGAACCAGTGACACACAGAAAAAGGGAAAAGGAACCAAATCCACTTCTTTTCCAGTTTGCCATGTGTTACTTGTCTCTTCAGTCTCTTTCTTCCTTTGCCTGGATTTTTTTTCTTGTCAGGAGCAACTCTCAAATCACTTCTGGTGTGAAAGAATTGGCTGTCTACAAGGAAGTTGCCCAGGGCATATCTGGATGTTTTACCATCTTTAGGGGGCTTCTCTCGTGTCCTCGCATGGGAAGATGGAGCTGACAGCAGCTCACCCTGCTCCCCAGATTCTAACTGCTGACCATTTGGTCTGTGGTCCTGCTGGCACAAGGGTTTAACCTATAGCACCACTGGGGGTTCCTGGATGAAAGAAAGACTTGCAGGATTCACAAGATATGTGAAATAGCATGTGGGTCTGGTGCCTCCTCCCACCTGGGAATTTCAGCAATTACAACCCATTCTGCCACCAACAGATATATTTGTAGTTTTTTCCATTTTCGTGGGGGAGCTGTGCCCCTGAGACCTCCAAAAGTGGAAGGATGGCTATATTGCAAGCTGTCTTAGGTCCCTTGCTGGGAGTAAAGGGGGGGGGGGGGGGAGAAAGAATAAATAGATACTATGAAAAGACTGCACACCAATGCTATATGCATATGAGGGTTTTCCTCTCACTTTAAATTTGTATTACTAACCATAGCTGTGTCAATCACTTGGACACTAAGTGAAATGTACAGCTATTCAACTAATTAAGTGGCAATTTGTATGTAAACATAATTTTGCATTTTTAGGAAGCTATAAATAGAAGGCTCTTTGACTATAATACTCGCAACAGATTTTCAGGGTCACATCCTCAAACAGCATTTATGTCTTTTTGATGCAATTTGAAATCTGTATATTTTCATTTAGCTATACTTAAATGCACATTATTTGATCACTCAGCTTGCCAATTAAGTGGCAAAAGATTGCATACTTACGACACGTGACAATGCTGTATCCAAAGGCTACCAGATAGGCAATATTCTTTTTCTTTGTCACTATTGTTCATACCACACATTGATTAATTGCAAGAAGCAAATTACCTGGTTTCATTAAGGAGTGAGAGCAAAGGTTGTTTGCAGCTATGTGTGGAAGGAACAAAGCTCACTCAAAGATCACATGGGTCATTTGCAGAAGTTCCCTGTTGACTTGCACAATTTGAATCTCTCATTTCAACAACTGAAGTATATCTAATACATACCATCCAACTGTCCCAATTTTGCCTGGAGAGCCCCAAGTAATACTCTGTCATCCAGGTTTTTTTGGTTGTTTAAACAATGTTCCAACTTTTCTCTCTCCTCCAACTTCCCCGTTTTCCTTCAACTTACTTCAGTTGCTGCATACTGAGGCTGGCTCTATACTACACAATTAATGCAGTGTGACACCATTTAGCTGCCATGGCCCAATGCTATGGAATCCTGGAATTTATAGTTTAGACAGACATCAGCATTGTTTGGCAAAGAAGGTTAAAGACATTGTAAAACTACAACCCCCATCATTCCATAACATTGAGCAATCCCAGTTAAAGTGGTGTTAAATTGCATGAAGTCTACAGTGTAGATGCACATCAAGTTGAAAGTGCAAAGATCGTTTGTGCTCAACTAACACAACAGGGAAAAGAGGTCTTCTCAGTAGATCTGAAGGGTGGGATAGAGTGGAGAGAAAGACTTCTGCAGCCTTTCCTAATCTGATTATTTTTTCCTCATTTATAACTTCTGCCATATTTAACTCACTCTGATGCTGCATTTGTCCCTGTTTTTATCTGTAATGGATGTAACAGTCTTAAGATGACATGTCTTAACTGTATTCATTTATTTAGTATGCATTCTCTACTTTTGTGTGTGGCTAGATGGGAGTATTTGATCATAAGTGTCTTTCTCTGATCAAGGAAGACGCTTCTGATCAAATAGTCCCCTGTTTATTATATAAACCATTTATTATATAAACGATTATTTTTAAACAAGTCAATTAAGCTGTGTTTTATACATGCCTTTAATGAAACAAAATCATAGGGACAAATTTGGAAACATTTTTCTTGGGGGACTCCAACTTCCAGAATCCTCCAGCAAGTCTGTAGAAAGCCTGTTGTTACAATAACCAGTTTCTGGTTTGGGCATAATAATAAAATAGGTTTGATATATGCCTATGGGCATTGTTCTCCAATTGTAGTGGATAACTAGGCCCACGGATAAGAGGATCCATACCTGTCAAGCATATGGGAAGCCAGAATGGCCCCTCCCTGCAGTCCTTCCAGTGGCAGATTAAAACATTTCTATTCAAGCAGGATTTGAAAGATGAAGTTTTTAAAGATTAGTTCAGGGGATGTTGTGGTTTTAGCTTTGGATATACATAAAAAGTTTGAATGGTTTTAACTGTGAATCACTTAATACTGTTTATATTTAAGTCTGTTTTAATATTTGTATATTTGTAAATTTTAAATGCTGTGCCAATGTTTTTATGTTAAGCTACTTTGAGTCCCCTTTGGGGAGATAAAGTGGTGTATAAATAAATAAATAAATAAATAAATAAATAACAACAGATAGGCAAAGACAGTGAAACCAACTAACCAGGTTGAATACAAGCCACAGAATTTTATTATGGTTTGGCCAAAAAGGATTCAAGTACAGCAATTTGCTTCAAAATGTACAAGTATAAACATGCAGAGAAAGAAGACTTCTTATAAAGCATGGCAGCTATTCAAAACACCTGCTTCCCTCCCTGATAGGCTGGGGGGGGGGGGCAGTCTGGATCCGTACCCTGATTGCCTGAAGATGCTGCTGACATCACCACCTTCAGGCAAGGATTCCCTTTTGTGAGGAAATGTCAGCAAGGGATTTGCTAGTTGAGAAACCAATCAGCTGGTGGAAGACAATGCTAGTGAAAAGATAATGAGCTTTTCTTCAGCTCAACAGTACAATTCCAAACTCGTGAGACAAAAGGTGATGATCTCAGTAATGAAGAGTTGGGTTCTCAATAAAGGTTTAACAAATGTGCATATACTTTCCATAGTCAGCAATCTCTCAGCCTCAAATGGGCCATTTGACTACACAAACATTGGCTGGCTTATTTAGTCTGTCATGGGAAATGGTCTATCTCTGCACACATGCACACACACAATTGATTATGGTGATTGCTCTGGCTGGGAACAGCAAGAGGGGTTTGCCCAACCTTTCCTGCTCAGGAAATGCCTCAGCGGGATTACAAACGGTGATTGTCTCTAGGTTAGGTCTTGCTATACATGTTATATAAAGAAATGGATATGATAGATAGATAGATAGATAGATGATAGATAGATAGATAGATAGATAGATAGATAGATAGACAGACAGTCACTGGTCGGCTTCCAATCTCTGATGCTTCAAAATAGTAGAAGTCTAAAACAGTTTCTGAAAATAATAATGAAAAATATATTTGTTTCACAGCCCTTGGCAAACTACAGATTTGGGGGGGGGGGGTCATTGTGACTCGACAATACAGTGATTGCATCATTGAACAAGCTCCTTCCCATAAAGTTAAACCATAGCTTCATGTGATGTCTGAACCAAATCCTTAAGTATTGCAGGTATGCTGGCTTGAAAAATTTAGACTTACCAAGCTTTTCTTAGCAGTGATCTTAATGGATTGAAAATAATGCAGCATTATGACAACAATGAACATAAATCAAATAATGGCAAAAGGTACAAATTATGAGACTTTTATGTCATAAATTAATGGCTGAGATTGGCACTTAAACAAAGCAATCAAAAAAGAGCCAAATTTCCACCCACCCTCACAAGAGGATTTAACGAAATTGTCCAACCCTGTTTTCTGGTTGCAACAGAAGACTTGGGTCCAAATTTGCTGGGAGGCACTCACAACAAGCATCCTTGAAGTTTTTATATCCCATTTCTTGTGGTCCTTCCAACCCAGGGCCACTGAGGCTTTGATTGCCTCTAACATGTGTTTTATTATTTCCTCACTTTCTTTATATTCCCCTTTACTTCCCAATTTCTGGATGAAAAATTGAGTCTTGTTCCATTCTATATTTATTCCTAATAGCTCCTCCATTTCCTTCCTGATTATTTCATGGAACTTTTGAATTTTTTCGCATTTCCAGCACATGTGGATGTATGTTCCTATTTTTCCGCAGTTGTGCCAACATAATTTTGGGCACGTTTTCATAATATGCGCCAATTGCACAGGAGTTCTGTACCATTTTGTCAGTATTTTCCTTTGCATTTCTTTAATCTTTAGATGTTTTATTTTATTGATTGAATTCATCCAATTGTCTATTTCTCTCTCACTGCAACTTAATTCCTCCTTCCAGACTTCTATTAGAGTAGATTTTGTGTTATATTGTATTTCCGTGATTATTTTATATATAAATCCCATGATTCCTTTCTCCTTCTCAACTTTCCATTTTATTATTTTGTCAAGATTTGTTTCTGAGGTTTCCTTAGTCTTCAATTATGTTAGCGTTTTAGATAGCCTCCCCATTGTAACCAATTTCCAAGCCCGCATTTATCTTTTATTTCCTCCCGTTGAATTATAGTTCCATCTGGTTTCAGTAAGTCCTCAATCTCTGTTATTCCATTCTGTTCCAGTTTCTTTAGCATATTGTGATATGGCTGGGGTTTTTCTATTGTCTATGGAACCTATTGGGAGCTTGTCTATTTTATTTAGTGGAAGTTTGTTTTGCCATTTCCCCCAACAGGTCATTGTTGATAACAAAGGGCCTCCTTTTATGTTTTTAGGTCTTTCCCCCATAATGCAAGGTCCATATTCCCATCAGTTTGTTAATTTCTCTATCCTAACCCATCTTTTGGGCTCTCCAATATCTAATTCTAGTAACCTAGCTGGTTGACAGGCTTCATAGTAATTCTGGAAGCAAGGTGCTCCCCAGCCTCCCTTTTCTTGTGGAGTAAAAAATATTGAATTTGCAATTCTGGTTTTACTAGAACCTTCTGTCCATGTTTTAATTGAGTTATCCCATTTCTTTAGGTGGAATGCTACATGGGAGGCATTGTAATAAGTACAAACATTTGGGCAGTATCATTGTTTTAGATGCCTTCACCCTTGTTATTATATCCCAATTCCATTTTTCCGAATGATTTGTTTGCTTATTTTCTTCCATAGTTGGTTATAATTTATCTGAATTACATTATTTAAATTTTTAGATATATACACCCCTAGGTATTTTAACTTCTTTCCCCCCAGTTTGACCCCTTTTACCTCCTTCCAGTTCATGTTTTTATGTAGAATTTCTGATTTTTCAATATTAATTGTGAAGCCTGATATCTTTTTGAATTTTTAAATTTCTTTTGTTATTTCCTTTACCTAATGCAATGCTTTAGTATTTGTTAGGCCTATGTGATCAATGAAAACAAAATCAATACTCAGTACAAAATTGGGGGTTGGGGAAATGGTTTCTAAAGTGTTTCTGAAATTGGATCATAACTATAACAAGCTAACTACTTTTTTGTTACTTTTCATTAATTAATGGTGCCAATGTGGAAACTTCACAGACTTCTTTCTCCCTCGTTGTTAGAGCTATTGGCATGACACATACTATGATTATAGAATACATTTACCACTGTTAGCCCATCAAGTTTCAGAAGATTTCACTCATACATGGATTTTGTGGCAATTTTCAAAAGTCTAAGAAACAACACTTTTTAAAAAAAACCTTTAAGAGCTAGCTCCTTGAATTTTGTATACAATGCCACAAAATAACAGGGGACCATTTCCCTCAACTTTCAGAAAAAAACAGACTTCTACTGATTTTAGGGGATTTTTAAAAAAAGTTTTGACAAAAACGTGTTTTAAATAAAAATAGCCATACAGCTATCTCATTGAATGTCTGTAACCAATAGAACTTCAATTTAGGGATTTTTCCCCAGTCCAGCACATATTTACTTACTATTATTATTATTATTATTATTATTATTATTATTAACTTTATTTGTACCCCGCTAGCATCTCCCGCAGGACTCGATGCGGCTTACACAGGCCAGAGCCTCAAAATACAATACAATAAAACATAACACAATAATAAACAAAGCAAATCAAACAATCAAGCAAAATAACAACAATAACTACCTCAGGACACAATTAAAACTGGTTCGGCCGGCGCAATGGGGTACAGAGGTTAAAATGCTGAGATGGCAGGAGGAACATGGATTAAAAGTGCGGTGTGCAGTAACATCGGTTGTGCTAAGGTGCTTCTAGGACTTGAGAAGGGGGAAATTCCTAATCTGGGAAGGCACATCGGAACAGCCAGGTTTTTAGGTTCCTTCTGAAAACTGCTAAAGTAGGGGCCTGTCGGAGGTCTTTTGGGAGGGCATTCCAAAGTCGGGGGGCCGCCACAGAGAAGGCCCTGTCCCGTGTCCCCACCAAACGCGCTTGCGACGTGGGTGGGATCACGAGCAGGGCCTCCCCAGATGATCGGAGTGAGCGTGTGGGTTCATAGATGGAGATGCGGTCACGCAGGTAGGGTGGTCCCAAACCATTCAGGGCTTTGTAGGTGAGCACCTGCACCTTGAATTGGGCTCGGAAAATAAATGGCAGCCAGTGGAGCTCCTTAAACAGAGGGGTAGACCTCTCTTGATAATGGGCCCCGGTTAACATCCTGGCTGCTGCCCGCTGGACCAATTGAAGTTTCCGAGCCGTCTTCAAGGGCAGCCCCACGTAGAGCGCATTGCAGTAATCCATTCTAGAGGTGACCAAGGCGTGGACCACCCCGGCCAGATCTACTAGTATTGTAGCATCAGTCAGTCCTCCTTTTTGCAGATTCAACAGTTTATTGGAACTCTGGCTGCTGCTAGGAAGGACAAATCTCTCTCCTATTCTTACGGGGACTTTCTAATGCTGAGCAGAATTCTGGGAAATGTAGTTTAGGGCAGGGCCTTTTGAATTCTCTTGCACAGGGCTCCTCGCTTTCCCAAACTACCTTTCACAAGATTTCTGTTCTCTCTCAGTCTTATTTCCAGCTCACTCAGCTCATCCCACTCTGCTGATTTCCTTTCCTCATTGGCGAGAGGCAGCATATCTCTTCTTAATTTAAAGGATAATAACAGCCATTTTGGCTTCGCCTTGCTTGCGCGGAAAATAAAACTGACTTCCGAGCATTACAGGATTCAATCAGAAATGTATTGGGTGAGTTTTGAGTCTTAAGTTTTTGCATGGGTGCCCTCCCCCTGTGTTCCTTAATATCTGTCCGTATATACAAAACTACTAATTAGATATGACTTATGATTTTAAAATGAAGATTTGCACACCCCTAGTATTTGCCCTCTGTTTTTTTTTTCACATACAACTTTCACATACAGATATTGCCCTTTACTTAATTTTCTAATCTGTCTAAATAAATAACAAACACAAGTCAACCCTAGCTTTTGGTCCAGGAGGAAAACGGAAAGATGAAAGTCACTCATTAGGAAGATTGTTTTCCAAAAATAAAGCATTTGAGAACAAAAACAAGGGACCTGACATTTCCTTTCTTCTTGGAAGATTATTCTGAGGAAACCCATAAAAGTCACAATGTGTATGTGGCACAGATAACATTTGATCCACCAATGTTTCCTAAGGTCTTGTTTACCTACAAAATGGCTTGTTTGTCCAGTGGTGCATAAGGCCATCCAGGTTTGGTTTGCTTTTTAAAAAGGTTTTACTTATATTTCTCTTTCATGTTAAATGTTCTCCAAAACACTAAGTGGAATTGTATCCTTGTGCAGAATAACAACTTCTCCTTAAAATCTTTGTGTGACCCTTACTATAGGACAGAGGACACTCATGACAGGAAACAAAGATCATTTTTATTGTGATATATCTTATCCAAATGTGGATTGAGCACATGAACAGGTAGTGGGACTGAGCACATGAACAGGTAGTTGTGGATGTGTATGATAGTGTGGGACCTTACACTATCATACACATCCACAACACATTATTTTAGCAGCTGTGCATTCAACAAGAGGGTCCATGTACAGATCATGTGACTTTGCGGAGTGGCCTCCAAATGTTTATTTCTGAATATGTGAGTGGTAGATTCAAAAAGAGTTAACATGGGAAGAGCATGTATTAATTTGCCATAAAATACATGCTAGGCAGGTATGGATTCATTACTATACAAGGGCACAAGAAACCTACATAGCAATAATCTAGGCACATGGGAGATTATATTAGGATGACAGACCAGGAGAACAGAAGTAAACAGTATGATTTTCAACTTCACAATATAAAAGGAGCCCTTTTGTACCTGTAATATGTTTTGCTCCAGAGCACACACAACAACTGCAAGAACACTGTCTAGCTTTCCCAAAGCAGAAAAGCATGATAGCAACTGCAGGGATCTGAAAATATTTCCTCATGCTGCTGGAGAGTAAAAGGAATACTTGTAGTCCCTTAGAGAGTTCTTTGGGACTCCACGGAGAAATCACTCATGCTGTCCATCGTGTGAGTTCATGTCACATATGCTGGATCAAATGCCACTGAGAAATGAAGACATTAATTTCTGCCTTACTGCAAGCAATATGGCAAATTCCTTGTGTGTGTTTTTCACTGAAAACATATCCTGGATGGTGGCATTTTTTAGTTTTGGAAGTGCATGTCTTTGGAGAACGCTTAAAAAAAAAAACAGGATCTGTGTGTACTTGGTGCTACATGCTAACATTACTCAGTTTGGTTTTCATAACCTTTTTGTTTTTGTTTCATAAACCTAACCCAACTAACAAATTAGTCATAGTTACAAACAGGGGTGAGACAACAGGAAGTAAGACCCCGCATTCTTGACCCCAAGAAAGGGAAATTCACTTCTGAAAGAGTTATGGAAAAAAGAGTTTCCATTGAAGCTGTATAACCAGTCCTTCTTTCCACAATAAACCTTTTTTTTTCAAAATCCAATTATAACAGGGACAGAAAGTGAAGTGAAATCTTTTGAACAGGGACACAAAAGGCAAAACCAACACCACCAGGGTGTTAACCCTTCCCTATGCTATCCAAAGCTTACACACACACACACACACACACACACACCCCACATAAAGAGAGAGAGAGAGATAGAGAGAGAGGTAGGTAGGTAAGTAGGTATACAGATGCACTTAAAATGTACCTGTTCTGACTTACATACAAATTCAGTTTAAGAACAAACCTACAGAACATATCTTGTTTGTAACTTGGGGACTGTCTGTATAAGGTTTGCTGTTATCCACTGTTTCAGCTATCCATGGGGGTGGGATGCTTGGAATATATCACTAGCAGATACTGTAAAGGTATTCTGAATTCTCCATATAACCTAATCTAATTTAATCTCAATTCACCTCTCATGTGTCATTTTAGGACTGGGGACTCAATGAAGACTTTTTAGTGACTACAGTTTCAGACCCTCATCCCATCTGACATTATTTAAAATTCAGCCTCTTTAAGATTTCTGGAAAGCCTGAACCTTTGCTTGCTGTTTTCAGTCTAATCTAATGAAGGTGCCAACTTGCTTCAAATTTATACATTCTTTTATAGTGTAATGTGGAGCAATTCAACTATAGCTAGATTAGTGGCTGGGAATCGTGTTAGAAGAAGTAGTGAAAGCTCAGTGAAAGTTACAACTTTTAAAGGAAGCTGCTCTTTTTTAAAAAAATAAAAAAATCACACTGAGCAGTAGCAGTGAGGACAAGAAATGGGAATATTGAAATTGGAAACCTCTAAGAATATGTCTTGGTGTACGGATGGCATGCACCATGTATTCAAGAATAATGCAGCATCAGTCACAGGCAAACCATCATAGACCTCTCAGTTTGACAGAAGAAAATTCCATCTTAAAATCACTCCTGTACAATGTGTAGCACAAGTATCATGTAGAAACTGCAGTGTTTAAACTTGGCTATTTATAGAAAGAATTATACTAGTCCATAGGAGAGCATGTTACTTTAGAAAGTTGCCAATAATGACAGATTTCTGTTTGAATGTTTGTGTTCATTCAGAAGACATTGACACATAGTTCAGAGCTCTTTCCAGGAAACAAGCATAACTTGAAGGTTTGTTATCATTACAATGTTTGCACAAAGGATGTCTCAGGGTGTTTCATGTAATATGTCCCTGGGGGCTTAAACCTATATAGCTGTTTGGACTCTTCTGAACAGTCCATATCAATTCATCTGTGTAAATCATGCTGGGTTTTTTTGTTGTTGTTGTCGTCGCTGCTAAAGCTTCATTACCAAAAGAACTTTACCAGAGAAGGGAATGTTAATAAGTAATGAAACAAAGAGCTCTGTCACAGAGATTAAGTGCCCCTGTGTCTAAGTACAAAGTTCATGTGGCAAAGTGCAGCTGTTACTCTGCCCATAACCCTCAACCGCCTTATAACCTCTGTTCAAAATCTGTCTGCCGGCTTTCCTGTTACTGTGCTGACTAGTGCAAGGTCCAAACGAAGATCAAAGTTCACTGTCTGAGGTCTTGCTGGCTTCGTCCTTTGTGCAGATCTGACAATTTGCAGATAAGCCACCGACTGTTTCTTTTAAAAATTAGCACAAGCAACCCAACAGTTCCTGTTCTCGGGTTCTCACATTTAAACTCTGAATGCCCCTTTAGATGGAGGTGCTATTTATTAATGCTTGAGATGAAAAGAGCTTTCCTCAAAGCCTTTAAAATAATGTTGCTTTGAAGATAGGATGCAGTGAATGGAAAGAATCTCTCGGTATCAAAATCTAAAGAAATTAACCCTACTTTGAAATCTTATGCATCAGAAGTAGAATTGTAGAGTTTGTTTCCAAATCCATCTGAACAAATTTTATATGCATTGAAAAAAAGTGATGAGGATGTGTATTCTTTGGCTATAAAATGCAATTTTCCAAGCTCTATACAAAAGTTAATTTGGTATATTTTGATAGTTTTGATCTGTACATAATATTCTACTTCTAGCCAACAATGTGCTGCCAGAAAAGAAACTGGTTTTTCTTTTGGATTTGGTACCTTTTGGAAAACCCCAATTGAAAGTATAGTCATCCCTCCGTATTTTGATTTTTGTGGATTTAATCATTTGTGGATTTGACTAAAATTTCACTAAGTATCTCTCGGTCCTCCAGTGTGACTCTATGTGGAAGTAGCGAGAGATTGCTAGAAAGAACACCTCTCTAGTAGTAGTAGTAGTAACAGCAGTAATACTTTATTTGTAACCTGCCCTATCTCCTCGAAGGGGCTCAGGGTGATTTCCAAGAAAATAGCAAAATGGCAAACATTCAATGCCAAGACAGAAAAACAACAAATCTCTAGATCCTCAAATGTGAGTCTAGTTTCCAGTGGAAATTGATTGTAGAATCATGCTGAGAGAACTAGACATTCCTAGAGAGGTGTTCAAACCCAACACATTTCTTTATTCATGCTTTTTCACTTTCACAGAAGTCCTATGCCTCTCACCTCAGTGAATGTGGAGTTCTGACTCTACTACAGTCATACAGAAAAGATTAACTGTACATAATATGGCCTCTTACATCTGCTTGGACAATAATCCCAAACTCTCTTACAGTTAGAGCTTTGGGTAAACAGAAGCTTCATTTTCATTGAATATCATGACATAAAGTGACATGGGGAACATAGTTAATTGGAATGACAAGGATTTTTGGCCAGCCGGTCCATTGCACAATTAGTAGTTCATCTCAGTTGCCAAGCTAGATAAGCTGCCAAGCAACCCTCTGCTCCTGTGGCTTGTTGGCACCACTGATGATGCCCCAGCTGCTGAGATCTCAGCCTGACCATTTTGCCAGATGGAATGAGAAAGGAGAAAGCATATTGTAATTCTGTCATTGTAAGGCATGGCTCTCGCTTTCGTTTAGGCAAGGGGAGGAGAAAGAAATCGAGTAGTAGAGATGAGAAAGTGAGAGAAGAAAGATTTGGGGTGACAAAGGACTGAGTTAAGAGACTTCTAGCAGCATGTAGAGCTGATGTGTAACTGGGATACATTTTACAAACTAGGTTCACCCTGAGATAACTGGGTTTTCATAAGATGATAGATAGTGTGGCAGAAGGCTGGCTCTGTTCCTGGATAGCTTCTACAGACAGTCCAGACCATGTTATTTTGTCACATCTTTGGCTTTGCCAACAGTTTTTAGTCTGTTTTTTAAAATGTCTTCTTTCTCTTCTGATTTTATACTGTGATTTTATTATACATTGCTTTTTCAATTATTATAATAGATTGACAGAGGATAGAGAGACAGACAGTTGGTTGAGATATTTATCAGGCTGTCTTTTCATTTTCCTGTAGCTGCTTTTGAGCAAAGCTGTGTGCAGCTAACCTTATTTTTATATTTCCATACTGAACATGCTGTGTTGCTTTTGGGGTATTTTGGGAAGCACACTTGTTATGGGTGGTATATAGAATTTTCCTCTAATTTCCCATGTTTATATTGTAGTGTTACTGTACTTGAAGATTCAGTAAACTGTCACCCATGTAACTGTTTAAACTGGTAGAACATAAGTACATTTCCTTTTTTTTAAAAAAAAAAACTAGTTATCAGATCTGGTGAGTGCTGACACAGAATATGCACTGCTTAAAACCCTAGACACAAACTTGTAATTAAAAGGGAAGGGTAAAGCCTAAAGCTGAATCTAAAGACTAAATCTAAATCTAAAGAATCTGTTTCTCTCAAAGACTAAATCTAAATCTAAAGAATCTGTTTCTCTATCTTACATTAACTAAGAGTGCATCTACACTATAAAATTAATGTAGTTTGACACCACTTTAATTGCCATGGCTCAATGCTTTGAAATCATGGGAGTCTTACACATCTTCTCTGCCAAAGAGTGCTGGTGCCTCAAGCCATGGAAATGTTACCCAAATATAATTATATTGAGTAAGAGGGTATTTTACTTTTTTCAACCACCTTTCCAAGCTATCCTTGTTGGTTGGTTTTTTTAAAAAAATCTGGATTGAATAGCATGTTTTTTACCTTGAGCAGCGCCCTATCATTAGGCAGAGTGAAGCACCTATCTTGGGCAGCAAACATGAAAGGGAATACAACTGTTCATTATTGTCTCTCCATTGTATTTATATTCTCTAAAACTGAAATATGCTTCTGGGATTTCTGCCTCAATTGACAACTTAATTCGTAGGACTGTGGGTACTATGAACCTTCACAGGGATAAAAGGGGAACATATTTTTTGCACTGTAAAATATTTTAAATGGGTATTGAGACTAATCTCACCAGTGTATTTGTTTTATTTTACTATATTTATATATCCCTGTCATTCCTTTAGGAAGTCTTCAGGTAGTGAACACAGAAATAATTTTAACAATGAAGCAACAACTTCACTATCCAGAAGAAATAAACATTTCAGGCCTCATCACACTAGGGAATGAATCCACTTAAAATCCAGTTTCTGACTCCTGCAGAATTCTGCTGTTTGTAGTTTCGGGAGGAGCTTTTAACAGCCTCCCTAAACTACAAACCCCAAAATTCTCCAGAAGGCAGAAACCAGATTTAATGTGGATTCATTCTCTAGTGTGATGAAGTAGTAAAACATGGAAACAGCAACAGCTGAAAAAAACTACATGATACTACCAGAGCATTCACAATAGTCAGTGGACAGAAACAGCTTAAAACAGCTCATTATCAGTTCAGTAGCATTAAATATTTTTTCTAAAAAGAATGGTTTCACCAGCCTCTGGGAAGTCTTTTATTTAGGAAGTAAAATGGGTATCCCTTTGAAGGGGATCCTGGAGTCTAGATAAGGAAAAGTTAATGTTTACTGGGTGAGACTTGGAATTGTAGTCCAGATAGTAAATGCTTGAAGTCATTGGAAACAGCTAATGAAAAGATCCTCTTCTATAGCATCAACTAAATGCACTATGCTACAGATGCTATAAGATGTAAGATAACCATTGACATTATCTTCATTGGTAGGCAGATCATTGGGGAAATTAAAGCCATTACTATTTTGACATTTACCCAGAGAGGCCGATCTCCAATCCTGCTGCCAATAGAATCTTCATTGCCATGGGACCTCAGCCTGGCACTTATGAAGTCACAACCGGTCAATCCCATCCTCTTCCTCTCCGGGGTATTGTCTTTTTTTCCATAGCTAACCATTCTCCTTCTTCCAATAACTGACTCCTTCAAATGGAAGCTGATCTACCACTTGGGCCCCATCTATCACCATAGATTCTCCAGATAGCAACATCTGACATCATTGGCAGCAACATACTGGAAGCACCCAACATAAGCCTGGTACCTAGTAACATTGAGGAAGTCACATAAGGAGCCATTCAGTGTAGAGTGATTCATGGGAATGTTGTCATTGATTCAAATACATATTCTAGACTTGTGCCTCTGATAGTAGATCTCCCTTGGCATATCTTTATTTGGTACAAAGGTAGAAAGCAGAGGTGTGGGAATTAGCTCAAACTGGAATCTTGGGGAAAAGAGAATAGCTATTCCCTTTTCTTCCCCATGAGAAAATGCTTATACCCAGTGAGGCAGGTTGTAGACTCCAAAATGTTCCTCCTAGATTTCTCTGTTGGTTGCATGGGCCAGCTTTAGCAGGGCCAAATATGTTTTCAAAATTGCTGGTAAGTTCCACCCTAGGTCAGAACAAAGATAAAAGTTTTACTTTCCAATGGAATCCTTGAATTAGGTCAGCAGAAGAACTCCCCATGTGTCTCATCTTCTCTGGGATGGATTCAGCAGGGGATGCAGTTTTTCTTCCAAGGGTTAGACATCAAAGTAAATAGCATGATCTTTGAAATTCCCCCAGGCCCTGTGTTCTTATGAAGTTATCTTCCCTTACCTGCAGTCATACACTCTTGCCTCTGAAGAGGAAGGTCAGAGGAGGTTTCCTTTCCAGACAGCTTCCCGCCTTTGAAAATATACAAAGAGCTTCCTTTTGGCAAGCATAATCTAAAGCTTCAAGTGATGTTAGGACAAAACAGGAATGGCACATTCAAGTCCAATAACTTGTTCTTCATGGCTGGTTGTGATTTTCAAGTTCATTCCCACAGATGCTACAGGTTAGAAAATGTGTGTGTGTGTGGCAATGTTTTCTGAAGCCTTTTCAACACAAGTCTGCATTCTGTATTTACAAAGGAATTACTTGAGACTAGGCCCATAAATGAGAAGTAATTCAGAACAGCACATTTGTTAAAAATTCAGGCAAAGTAAAAGCTTAAGCTACATATTTTCTTTCCTTATGGTTTTAGGAAGATTGTGTGAATATTAGTAACAACTAGTCTTCAGTTCATTCTTCTCTAATCATGTATGGTAAATTAAGCACAGACATAACTTAAGTGTCAATCAGGAAGCATATGACAAATCCTTGAACCATAACTTGAAAAGGTGTAGCAAAACTCAAAAGCAGCTTTTTAAGACAAGCACAGCTATGATGTTTCCTTGGTTTCTGATATGCTGTGGCCTCCTTTCAGTACTGATATTCTCAAATTATTATCCACAAGAAACCATTTAAGCACACTCATTTGCACAGGTAAATGGAAAGCCCTCATAGGAAGAGATAAAATAAAATTTATTCTCATCAGAAGAATTATTCCAGTATAGACAAAAAATCAAAACAAATATGTATTACATAATCTGGGTTCAGCTGTTGACATGATAGTGTTGTAAGTAGCTAAACAAGTGCACTACTAAAGTATGACATTTTTTTCAGATGTCGAGTTTGGTGCTTGGATTTTGTATCTGAATTTATCCACCTCCTTTAACTACAGTTTAAATTGAATTAGAGGAACCACCTACCCACAGAACATTTGTCCTGTTGGGACAAAGGTTATCAGTAAGTCAGTCAGTAGTCTTTATTTCGGTCAACAAACTTTTGGCTGAAGTCAAGTGATAATAGAATAATAGAATACATCATTTGAATCATTGATAACATTGCTTCCGGCTTATAGTTAATGATAACAATTATCTCCATTTGCTACATGTTGGAACAAAGGTTATGTAGATCCAGCATAACCTTTGATGGACCTACAACAAAGTTTGTGGGCCCAACAAAGTCCAAAGTTTGTGGGTCTGACAATGGGTCCAAAGTTGTGTTTGGACCCATAATGTATTCTCTGAATATTTGATAAACTTCTGCATTCCTTCACAATGCCTATCTGAGAAGAAGGTTGCTGATCCTAATGGAAGTTTTATAAGCATGGTGCAGTGGCTGGATCCAATAAGCAACCATCCATGTGCATAGGTTTTTTCCCCCAACTGTACTATTGAGGTGGGGTTCATTCAGAGATAGGATCTGTTAATGTATTCAAGCATATGTAAAAATTGCCAGTTTAGTGGAAAAGCCAACCAGCCTACAAAAATGGGGGAGTGGGACAACAATTTGCTAATCTGTGCCTGCTGATTTAAAGTGAAGCATTTATTTAGCTTCCTCGGGTTATTTTCTACAGATTCAGATCTCAGCTCCTGACAAGGGATTCAGTGCAGAACTAAAAGATGATGTCTGATTTGGCAGCAGTGAAAAAAAAGGTCATTTACTCTAATGCAATAAAGCCACTGGGAGAGATCATCCGGAGTTTCGGAGTACGGTGTCATCTGTACGCGGATGATGTCCAACTCTGTCACTCCTTTCCACCTGCTACTAAGGAGGCTGTCGAGGTCCTGAACCGGTGTCTGGCCGCTGTGACCGTCTGGATGAGGGAGAACAAATTGAAATTGAATTCAGACAAGACAGAGGTACTCCTGGTCAGTCGCAAGGCCGAACAGGGTATAGGGTTACAACCTGTGCTGGATGGGGTCGCACTCCCCCTGAAGACGCAGGTTCGCAGCTTGGGTGTGATCTTGGATTCACTGCTGAGTCTGGAACCCCAGGTTTCGGCGGTGACCAGGGGAGCATTCGCACAGTTAAAGCTTGTGCGCCAGCTGCGCCCGTACCTTGGGAAGTCTGACTTGGCCACGGTAGTCCACGCTCTTGTTACATCCCGTTTAGACTACTGCAACGCTCTCTACGTGGGGCTGCCGTTGAAGACGGCTCGGAAGCTTCAATTGGTCCAGCGTGTGGCAGCCATGATACTAACAGGGGCGGCACACAGGGAGCATACAACCCCTCTGTTGCGCCAGCTCCATTGGCTACCAATTTGCTACCGGGCCCAATTCAAAGTGCTGGATTTGGCCTATAAAGCCCTAAACAGTTCTGGCCCAAGTTACCTATCCGATCGCATCTCCACCTACGAACCCACTAGGACTTTGAGATCTTCCGGGGAGGCCCTGCTCTCGATCCCGCCTGCAACACAGGCACGGCTGGCGGGGATGAGAGACAGGGCCTTCTCGGTGGTGGCCCCTCGGCTGTGGAACGCCCTTCCCACAGACATTAGATTGACTCCCTCTTTGATGGTTTTCCGGAGAAAAGTGAAAACCTGGCTATTTGAACAGGCGTTTGAATAAGCAGTGCATGACTTCAGGAAATGGAACTACGACAGACGAGTTTGGATCATGATTCTAGTTATGAGACGCCACTTGAATGCTTATTACTGTTAAATTGTTTAATTTGTTTCTGTGTTAATTGTTTTTAAGTATCTTGTTGATGCCGCATTGAATTTTTGCCTGGATTGTTTGCCTTGTTCTTGCTTGATTGTTGTAAACCGCCATGAGTCGCCTTAGGGCTGAGAATAGCGGTATACAAATGAAGTAAATAAATAAATAAGCAATGAGTTTCAGTGATGCATATAGTATGTTCCGTGCTTTGATGTTCACTCTTTCCTCCCTCAGGAAAACATGACACCTGAATAGAGTGCAAGCAAAGTAGCCTACTATGTCAATAGGGTTTGCTTTTTAAAAAAAGATGTCCTGTCACCTGCTGCGGTGTAACCTCAAAAGCTTAGCAAAGTCCTTTTAATTTTATAATCCAAATCTATCCACTTTTTAATCATCTTGCAAGTAACATGGCAAAGCTGCTGATCCTGCACCATTCTTGCATAAAAAATAAACATTTCTATAAAGCTGTAGAATTCAATAGGAGCTTGGAATGCAGGAGAAAAATAGAGGGGGCAGTGCATTGCGACAAACATGTTTAGCACATTTTTACTTGCTCAGCATTAAATAGACATGAAAATGAAAAGCATTTATATTCATAGAAATTTACTGACATTTTTAAAATAGTAAAGAAAATTTCACGGGAATGGAAGTTGTGTTTATCCCAGCTTGCTTTCCTTAGGGTTGTCATAACAGCCTACCTAGTAATTCTATATTTATAGCAGATTATTCTGTCATTTATAATTATGTTCCGTGGGAGAAGAACAATTCTAAACCTTTTTAGTAATCATGGTTGAAATCACTCACTGCCAAAAAGGATTATTTTAGTTATCTAATGCAATTTCAGTTATTTATTGGAAAGATCAAAACTGCTACTAATTGTAAGAAGTGGTTCTGTGAACAAGAATATCTTCTCTTTTTTTGCTGAAACATTTGTGCCAGCACACAACTCTGAATATAAAATGTCAGTATAAATCTTCAATGTCAATCAAGTTCCCAACTACCATACATCCTTTTTGGGATAATTATTTTCATTACATATTTAAACTGGCTTCATCCCACATTGCCTACCACAACTTGTTCTATAGAATCCCAGGAATAGTAGCCTGGAATTTGGGCCCTGAATTCTCTGATAGAGAATTGTACTACCTATTTGCTATTCTCGTGACCTTCTAAATTCTGTCGGATCAAAGTAGCACAGTTAAAGTGAAATGAAAGTGTATGGGTGCAGATACAGATTAAGTATCCCTTATCCAAAATCTTTGGGAACAGAAGAATAAGAAGATCCCAAACATGGGCAGGAGCGAGGAGATTCGCCAGGCAGCATGGCAAATCCATGGGGCAGTTGGAGAAACTGCCATCCCGTATCACCACTTTCACCCTGTGCTGGCCCCGTTCTAGGTAATGTGATCATGAGAAGCCTCTCAAGTTCTTTTGGCTCCATCCTGGCATGCTTCCAAGATGGAGCCCCTCTGGAAGTAGCCCTGTGTCATGTTCCGACACAGTCTCTGTCTGTGTCTAGGGCTCTACCAGTCTCCATCCTGGCTCCATCCTGAAAGTGTCCTAGGACAGAGCAAGAAGTCAATGTCATAAGATCCTAAAAATGCTATAGGTTAGAACCAGAATTAGGAGCTGAATATGGATGCACAGTGGTAGTTAGTGCATCTGATGAAATAAAACCTTTGGAAACTTTTTCTTCTGACATTGTAACAGATGAAATTAGCATTTTCCACTAAGATCATGTCCTAAGCTGGCTTCAATGACACTTAAGTGTATTATAATAGTCAGGCCTTGAAGTTACAAAAGAATAAATCTGCATGGCAACAATCTGTCCTACATGAGAAGATGCAGCTTGCATGACAGGTGTAATTGACTGAACGCTTTTCTGGAGATCACAACATGCCTGCTTATCAAAAAGAAATAGAGGGTGGGTGACGAGAGTAAGGGCAGAGTCCAGGCTGCAAAGCTATACTGGTGGAATAAAAAATTCTCGAGATGAGGCAGTAGATCTCTGCCTAAATTATGCTATTTTCAAAATTTGATTTCATTGCAACCAGATTTTTCCTTCCATTGCAAAAAGAATTATTGACTAGCCTTTCTTTTAACACATATTTTTGACAATAGAATACTTAATTTGTATCATCTATAGCTACATAAATTCCACATATAATCTGAAGCAACACCATCGCACCTGATGCTTGGGAGAGCAAGACCTAGATCTTGTAGGTTAATTTGCTGAAGATGATGTGTGGAAGAATCCAACAATTAAGTCTGAGCTGGATTGCTAGCTTTCCATGACGCATTGCTTTCAAAGCCTTACACATTTCAATATTCAACTGAGTACATTAGAAATCCCTCTGCAGATTGTTCTGTGGTGACTATGTTGTTCTCTTGAGCTCTTTGCTATCAAGCACTTAGCATCTTAGTGATATGAACTGTAGTATCTGCTAAATATTTGGAAAGTAACTACATTTTTCATTTCTCTGAGGACGGTTGAACTCTTTTTTATTATTATAACGAAAACCTGCCCCCGATGATTCCTCCATGCATCCTATATCAAGGTGAATAATACCCATAGCTAACCAACATATTTCAACATATGATCAACATCCCACAAGCACCTCTTCCTCTTTCCATCAGTAAAATATAATAATACATTCAACAACTAGCATTTTTATGTAGTGTCATGACACCCAACATTTGCTGTTCCCTATGATAGCAATCTTACTCTGGTATGGTGTGACCAGAACCAATCCTGGTCACACTGGGATTTATTTTAGCCTTTTTAAAAAGCTCCTCTACACAAATCTGTCAGTTAAGGCACACAGTCTCAACAGTCCTACAGAAATAATTGAAGTATAATATTTCCTTCTGTTATTCAATCATTTCAGTGATAGCTATGGATCCCCCTGGTGAGGCAATACTAAATGTCACAGACTTTAAAGCCTAATTGGTCCATGATCAGAACAGACAACATGTGGTTTATATTTCAACTCCCAGAAGTCTATGACCTGTTCTGGCTAGGTTCCACTGGTAAATGCATCAATAATACCTGGAGAACCTCAAACCTGATCTAAATAACTGGACCAAAGAATCTTAGACCAAAGTAACGAAAATAAACAGAAAGCTTCTAACTAGAAGCCTATGTGATAAATAAAATCTTCTGATAATGCAATTCAGTAGCCAAGATCCTGAAGAGATCTGTTTATATAGAGAGATTTACTATCAGTCTTACACATATCTTATCTTTTGGGGGGTAGGGAGATACAATGTTGTGGAATCTCTGTTGAAGGGTATTTAAATGAATAAAAATAAAATAAAGGCCATGTAGATATGAAATGAAATTAATTAGTGCAACAAATTAATTCTATTTTTTCCTTTATAATGCGATTACAAATTACAAATTTGTAATCATATTATAAAGGAAAAAATAGAATTAAAACAGGAATATAAGGAGGCAGTAGAAAAGTAAAAAAGTCAGTTGTTCTTATTTGTTTGTTTGTTTGTTTACCATATTTGTACCCCGTCCTTCTCAACCCCGAGGAGGACTCAGATATCAGCAACAATTCAATGTCTTAAAAACATACAATTGGTAAAAACATCTACATTAAAAACAGAGAATTAAAACACATAAAACAGTTACATCTATTATTAAAATCACAGCTACGAATAAATATCATTCATAAAAACAATGCATATGGACTGGAGGAAAATCTGTACAAGAACAGAAGAAAAGATAGGGAAAAGTTAGAATTTATGATCTTGTCACATTAACCTATACTAATTTCTGAGCTCATATGCATGGGATTCCCAACAGGTTTCATCACATGACATGTGTCCCCTTTAGTCAGCAACCTGTTGTAAAGTATGAAGGGTGCAATTAGCAAGCTTGATTTGCAAGTGTTTGAGTGGGATCCATCCATTAGCATCTGGGTAATTGAGAAGATTGCATAGTCAATAATGAGGACATCTGCTTAGAAGTAGCCAGGCTTTTGTTCCCTTTGAAGTGTTTATTGCCCTTGAGGCATCCTTTTTCTGGTGGTGTTCACTAGCCCTTGATTGCTTACTGCTTGGAGACCTCCTGTGTTTTGGTAGTATTTATGATTGTCTTGATTCTGGTGTTTTTCAATACTGGTAGTAAAATTTTGTTCATTTTCATGGTTTCTTCCTTTGTGTTGAAATTGTCCATGTGCTTGTGGAATTCAATGGCTTCTCTGTGTAGTCTGATAAAGTGATTATCAGAGTGGTCCAGAAGTTCTGTGTTTTGAAATATTCTGTACCCAGTTTGATTGAACCACAAAAATTGGCAATAGCAGAACACATGATAAATTTCAGAATGTGAAACATTTGTATTGATCATGCAAGATACAATTTTAATAATATGTATCCTACATAAATCAGACCATCTTTTTTATCATGTCAGAAGCAACTTGAGAACATAATGCAAGTTGCTTCTGGTGTGAGAGAATTGGCTGTCTACAGCGACGTTGCCCGAGGGACACCTGGATGTGTTACCATCCTGTTGGGAGGCTTCTCTCATGTTTCTATGAGCTAGAATTGACAATCGGGAGCTCACCCCATCTTGTGGATTTGAACTGGCAACCTTCAGGTCAGCAACCCAATTTTCAGGATTCAAACTATGATATTATGACCTATCTACATGGACCACAGCATTCTTGTTTTTGACCAGCCCTGGATTCTACCATGGTGTTTAAATCTCTATATCTTTCAGCTGGTGTTCACTATATTTATTATAATTTTAAAAATTGTATTATTATTTTTAGAACACTGTCTATATACTTTGGACTTTACAGAGGTTTTTGGATCTCTGTCCCAAGGAGTTTACAGACCAAGCTGCTGAAAGTGGAGAAACAGTAATGTGTGCTACTGATTTGTATACTATCTGGCTTTTTATACAGTGGCTACCTTGCTCTCAATACTGAAGCAATAGATGTTTAATTTCTTTTAATGGCATCATAAATAGATTCATATACATTAGCAATCAATCCCTAAGTCAGCTTGATTGGTTTTTAAAGGAAAAAAACTTAATTCATCATTACAAGTGTCTTGTGTGGTTTCAGTTCATCAGCAAAATACAAAATTAAAGAGTCTTTGAAATTGACTCAAATCTGATCTTCTAAAAAGCTGGGTAAAATATGAAAGCCTCAGCAGAAGAGATGTCACATTGCAAAGGGCCTTCTGAAAATTGTAGATGTAGAATACATTTTTAAATCATAGTTAATATTTCAGAAAATATATTTACACTGCTATAATGCGAATCCAGGCTACTGCCTTGAAGTTCTATAACAAACATACCTGCAAGTGATTCTCACTGATCATTACAGCTCACTTTTGAATTAACATGCATTGGACTATACTATTAATGGTTTATAAATCACACTATCACAATAAGCAGTCTCTCTCTCTTGTTCATTTTAAAATTATCCTAGATGTTTAAAATTATTTCAGTCCATTTCTTAATTTTTTTCCATCCCTCAGATTTTTAATGACTCGATTAGTTATAGAATTTATTGCAAAATTTTCACTTTTAATAAATTTGTAAGCATTTTACACATTTTACTGAGGATTGGATAAATGAGATAAATGTCATCAACACAGACAAGTAACATAGGGGAAGGGATTAAAGGGAAATGAGATGCTCTCATCCCCTTCCAGAGTGATTGAAATATTGTGATGTAGAAGAACAAATAAGAGAAAACAAATAATTTCCCTAGTTGTTTATGTTCCCTAGTTAGTATATACATACAGATTGAACTGTGACTATATGAATGATTTGCAGGCTGTTTCAACCACAACTAAGTCAATGAATACCCATTATGAGGAAAATACTAAATCTGGATGTGGATAACCAAGGCAGAACCCATATGTTTTGTTTAAATGCATGAGATGAGCCAACTATTCTTTTGTCTCTTTTGACATCATATCTGGAATTATTTGGTATGGAGATAATATACTTGCTGTGGTGGAAATAAACAAGTTTCCTCCTGTAGTAGCTGTTGTTCCATGTCAGTGGTGCACTTCACTTCAGTTTCTCAAGTCGCCCCTGACATGGTTTTTTTTCCAAATAAATACCCAACAACTTCACTCCATGTTTTCTTTTGAACAACAAATAAGCTCCCCAAGGTGTTGAACCAATTTGAGGGATAGGATTTCTGCCTTTGAAAATTGGTTTAAAGCCTGGATTAAAATCTTACTGTCCCATTGGTGTGGAACCCGTCACAGTTACATACATGCATTTAAGAATCTATTGACTCATCTAGTATTTCGCCATTACTATTTTTTACAGGCAGGGAGTTTTGCTAAACTAAAGCTCTGGATGTTTTTATTTGGTTTTGCGATATGGTATTTGGATAGGTTGCCTTTAATGTACACCCACATCACTTACAAATTGATTATTCGACATAGTGCAAATGGATTGTCTATCACAAAGACTGAACAATGTTCAGAAAAAGACGGATTGGTCAGGTTTTAAAGACTTTATCAAAACTATGAAAATTCCATTACTGATAGACCTATCCAACTTATGGGGGAAAATGACAATGAGAAGATTAGACAGAAAAGCTGTCTCCATCCAAAAGTTAACTAAGTCAACCATCCAAAAGTTAACTAACCTCAAAAGACTTTGGGAAGTTCAAGCACCCCCCCCCTTTTCTTTGGGGGGGGGTTATTCTCTTTCTCCTTTCTCCTCTTTTCCCTACCTACTCTCAGCAATTATTACCACGATTGTTTTCACCTACTTTCGCTGCAAGTATCACAAGGAAAAGGCACAATAAAAAAATAAATTTTAAAAAAATTGGTTACATTTTAAACTTACTTTGTGTAAAACAAAGCAACACAACTTGTTCCCAATTCAAATGGTTCCTTTAGCCTCTCGGAAGAGTGTGTGCTTACATTGTGCCTTAAAACACTATTGAAATTCACAATAGTCAAAGCTAGAAAATGCTGCTGATCCACATTTATTAAATATTCCCCTCTTTAAAGAGAATGTAAAGCCATTAATTTTACAGCCTAATTTCTGATTAGATTTAACAGCATCACTGATGGACTGCATAGATTTGATCCATTAAAACTGATGACTATTCAATCCCATCATTATAAGTGGAATTCTACCCAGGACTGCCAAGTATGGTAATATCCTAGGGGTAAGTGAACCTCTGGATTTTTTCCTTGGCTTAATTTATTGGTGTTTCTATTTAGACATATTATAATTTATCATAATCTGTTGGAATATCTTTCAGAAGTGGGAAGGAAACATATATAGCAAAATCCCACTTAACACTGCCATTTAATCTTTTGAACACACACACACACATTCTCCAATGTAGATTGGATCATTTTCTCCCAAGAAGCCTAAGGTGTCATGAAATTGCTTATTTATGCAAAAAATATATGTATATAGTCAAAGGACTTTCTTTTATTATCTTCACTTGGTTTACTTAAATCCTTCCTTTTTCTGTTCAGAGCAGATGTAGTAGCTCTTTATTTGTTTAAGGGCCTTTTTGCATTAACTGTAGGAACTAATATGATTAATGAGGGTGATAGAGATTCCTGTCTTATTTATGAAATAAATATATGTCTGTTATTGTAGGATTCCCTTTTATTAACTTGATTTGACTGACTTAAATACACATATTTGCCTGTTCAAAACTGATGTAGGAATCTTCTATTTATATAATGCTCATTTGCATTTAACCATGGCAGCTAATATGACTAATATGTGTGATGGAAATTGCTTGTTTGTTTATGGAATAAATATACATATATTATGGAAGGAGTTTCTTTTATTATCTTTATTTGTTTATTGCTATCCCCTTTTTTTCTGCTTGGAACAAATGCAAGAGCATTATGAATTCATTTGCATTACATTTAGCAACTAATATGAGACCATAAATAAATTCTGCGTTCCTTAGATTCTTTGGAAATTATTACACTGAATGTGAGAATCTTGAGCATGACTAGTGTAGCATTTCTTAGTTGCCTAGTGTAATAATGAAGGCCAAAATAGATATGACAAAAACTGTAGGAATCTGGGACCACAGCAAGTGTGTGTGGGAAGAGATTAATTTCTCCCTCCCATGGAATCATCAAGATTGATCTGGGGTTTCCCAGAGCAACAGTTAGTCACATTGTCTAAAATGTGCACTTCAATTACATTTAAGAACATGAAATCACAAATGGTTTTGTATTTAAAAATCATAGAATCGTAGAGTTGGAAGAGACCACAAGGACCATACAGCCTCCCTGCCATGATGGAATACAATATTCCTCCATATTGGTCATGCTAACTAGGGGCCCTTCCACACAATTCTATATCCCAGAATATCAAGACAGAAAATCCCACATTAGTTGAGTATGTACTAAGATAACCCAGTTCAAAGCAGATATTGTGGGATTTTCTGCCTCGATATTCTGGGATATATAGTTATGTGGAAGGGCCTTAGAACACTGTATTCCAGAGCCCTGCAACTCAAACCCAACAGGAACGCTGCCTAATGCACACTACTGGCCTAATCTAATGTACATCAATTGAAGTGGGAGAGGGCTATGCATATAGTTCCTATTTGGAATAAAAAATGGGCAATACATAAATCAAACAGACATATATTGTATTCCTTAATTCTTTATTTATTTCATTTATATACCACTTTTCTCAACCCCGGGGGGGGGGGGGGGCTCAAAGTGGTTCACGACAACATGAATGGCAAAATTCAATGCCTCATACAATATTAAAAACACATGACTAAAATAGCATATAACAATAGATTAAAACCAGTAAAATATAAAACATTTTACATAGGCAACATAAAAGAACATTGGACATTGTACCAATCCTGAAGTTATCTTAACTGCTTCATTTCACTCTCCAAATGCTTGCTTAAGTAGCCACATTTTCATTAGTTTTCTAAACGTCAGGAGGGAGGGGGCTGATCTGAACTCACTGGAGAGGGAATTCCACAGCCGAGGTGCCACCAATGAGAAGGCACTGCCTCTTGTCCCCATCAGTTGTGCCTGTGAGAGCGGTGGGACTGAGAACAGGACCTTCTCATCTGATTTTAATGCTCTAACTGTCTCATAAAGGGAGATACATTTGGATAGGTAAGCTGGATCAGAATCACTTAGGTTCACATTAGCAAAATAAAACTATTTTTCTACCCATTATAGTAGACCTGATTCACAAATCCCAAATATTGCCATTGATTTTTCAAAGAAAATATATTTCACACAAAACAGGTGTTAAGTCTGTGCTATTTTAATTCATGATTTTATCCTTCATATATTTCCTTGTTCAAACAGGAACAGTACTTTTAACCTAAGACTTCAAATGTAAAAAATAATGTAAAGCAGTCTATACTATTTCTGCCTGATCTCAGATCTCAACCAAAGCCCTTGATCACATAAAACATTCAAAGTTCAGGGGCAATATCTTAAGGACAGGGTGGCTGTACAGATGTTTGAATTCCCACATCCATACCCAGCTTGAAATAGAAAGATACTGATTCTTCAAACAAAATAATTATAGTAGCAGCTTTTTTATTGTATAGTACACTTAGGATTTCTGTCATTAGAATATTAGAGTGAATACTGTATCATTAGGAAGACACACTAACATGGAAAATGATAGTAGAATGTAATGTTCAGATAAGATATATATTTTAAATCACCCAGTCCAAACAATACATGTTGACAGTAGAAATATGTGAAACTTGTCCCTTTATTCCTGCATGCTGGCACTGCATATTTGGTATGCTTATCAGAAAATACAATTTTCGCAATATAGATTTCAAACCATTGTTGCATGCAAATTTCCATAGTTGACAACACTGTGTCAGCAACATGAATAGGCAAGTAATAAGGACTACACCTTTATTTGTTTCCACTAGAAGATCTAATTTGGGATTTATAGGGTGAACTTAGTCTGGATTTTCAAGATGATTCATTTAAGAGGCTTTTGGGTTGATGAGAAGAGGCATTTATAAATAACTCTCTTTTGTCTATTTTTAATGACAGAAAATTGATAAGTATCTAGGCTTTCATAATTCTCAATGAGTCCACATGATCATAGCACTATTGGAAATAGCTGGTTGAACTGATAGAGTTGTTGAACTAATGTATAAATGAAACTCAATCTCATACCACTGAGTATTTGGGATTAAGGTAATTTACCAGAGCTGAATGACAACCAGCCACATTAGAACCAAATGGAAACTAGTACAGAGGTTGGGTGAAAGCCTCTCTGAGTCCCCCTCCGGGTGAGATAGTGTGGGGTAGAAACATAGTAATAAATAAATAAATAAACAAACAATGCAGTTCAATGTGTGCTTTAGCTTTGAATGCTTTCCTGGAAGAAAGGCAAGTTATAAATACCAAATGGTTAAGAATACATAATGTAGGAATTGAATAAGAAGATGGGGAAAAGAGTCTGTGGAGTTTTCCACTCTTTTCAAAGTTTTCAAATTGACAACTATGGGATGAGGCATTATGTTTTAACCATTTTAATTGTATATGTCTTTATATGTTTTTATCTGTTTTTATTGCTTGATGTGTTACATCTGTCTATTTGTATTGAAACGTGGCCTTGAACTTTGCCAAACTATAAGCCACTCTGAATCCTCCTCCGGGTGAGATAGAGCGGGCTAGAAATATAGTAATAGATAAATAATGCAGTAAAACAGATGAGTGAAAAACTTTTTCAAGTGTTATATACCATTGTAAATATTGGAATCATGTTATTGCAGACATAATTATGCAAAAAGTCATACTTTTACAGAAATTGTATTCTTAACGTCTCCAATTCTTCAATAAGCACATACACATTTGCGCATTCACTTTAGACTTGGTGGTTGGCAAAGTAAGTAACCATTGAACAAGGCCAAGGATATAAAAACCATTGTTCAATCATTCAGAGAATTGGAGATTCCAGCATATGTTAAAATGTGTATGATTTTGGATAAATAATATATGCATTTTGCTAGGTAACTGGAAAGAAAATTAAAATTTCAATGAGGAAGAATGATTGAGTAATATATTACATCATATTTTCTATTTAGCATAGAGAATGGATGTGATAACTAGCTATTATGAAGCCCTGGGTATTTCATCTTAAAAAGTAAGCCAAATTATATTCAACAGGTCAGTGTGTACAGAATTGGAATTTACATGTCAAATGTTGATAATGTGCCCCTGCCAAAATTATACTTCTAAGTATTCACTAGCACTCCCAAAATGAATGCCACACCAACAAAGCAAGCCAGAACTAGTATTTTGGATGCCTAAGCAAAATACCAAAATAGCAGCCATATGCCATTTCAGGGTAAAGAAGCAGAGTACCTAATAGTCACTTCTGAGTCCCTGTTATAAACTAATGATATGGTTATTGAATACCACTTTAATAATGTGACAGTCAACATTTATATTTTATATAGTGCTTTAGAGCATTACAAGAACTTCACTTAAATCAATCACCACAGTGATGAAAGAATTATTACAGAAAACAATATTTCCCCAAGTACAAAGTGCTGTGGTTTGTATAAAAGGAAAAAAAATACTCTTACTACAGGCATTCTTTCTTGAACTGCAAACAATAGAAAAGCAAACACATGTTTATTACATAAAAAGTTACCTATGTTAATGCCATACTAGTGAAATCTACAGAAAACAAATGCCATTTGAAAATCAGTGGCTTTTTAAAGGATTGAATATCTCATAAAATGCTTTGATAACATAAGCCTTAAGAATGTTCCTGTTTTTGGGGAAGAGATCTTTTTTCTCCTTTGAGTGCAATTCATCTTCCTTCTTTATACCTCAAAGTAAAACTCCCGTTTATATAAAATTAAGTTTGGACTCTTTAGAAACATCCTACAACAGCTGCTCATGGTATCTCATGGTCTTATCAAAGAGTCTTCAAAGAAAAATCACTTGCACAAAGACAGCTGTTTGATAACATAGAAAGGCAGTCAGAGAATCTTCCACACCTAGAATGGAGAAACACCCTGTGATGACAGTTGTTAGTTGGTGTTGGATGAGTCAGACTGCTATCCTGGCCCTCCAGTCTTTAATCTGATTTACAATCAACATGACAAGGCTTTATTTTACATGCAACAATGCCTTTCTTTAGCACAAACCCTCTGGTCAAATTGACCCAGACGGCTTCCTAGCATGCTGAGCATTGGCAAAGTTTTCATTAAAGTAGTCCCACAGTGTACCAACATGGAACTCTAAATGATAGTGACTGACCCTGCCACTTTCCAAATTATGTGATCATGGTAAGCATCCAAGAAAAAAAATCTTCTGGATGGATCTCCTGAACAGAATCCTACAGTACCTCTTTGGTAATGGTCCTTCACTATTCCTGCTGAGGCAAAAGGTATAAAATCTTTTTATTTTATTTATGATGAATGAAAATGATAAGGAATAAGGTTTTCATTGCCACTTAGAGAAATTACTTTTGGCAGATGAGTACTCCCCAAACTCTTAGCGTGTTGATTAAAGGGGAACAAAAGGCTATTTATAAAATTTTCTGATGTTTCTTCTTTCTGATTGCTTTATGTCTGGTCTATGCTGGGACATTTCCATCAGCATAATGCACATGCTCAATAATCTATAATATAGGCCCTGTTGTTGTTTTTTATTCATTCAGTCACTTCCGACCCTTTGTGACCTCATGGACCGGCCCACGCCAGAGCTCCCTGTCAGTGGTCGCCACCTCCATCTTCTTCAAGGTCAAGCCAGTCACTTCAAGGATAACGTCCTTGGTTAGACCCTCTTCCTTTTTCCTTCCTTTTTCCCCAGCATCATTATCTTCTCCAAGCTTTCCTGTCTTCTCATTACATGGCCAAACTATTTCATATTTGCCTCTAATATCTTTTCCTCCAGTGAGTAGTCAGGCATTATTTCCTGGAGTATGGATTGATTTGATCTTGCTGTCCAAGGCACTCTCGGAATTTTCCTCCAACACCACAGTTCAAGAACATCTATCTTACTTCACTCAGCCTTCCTTATAGTCCAGCTCACACATCCATGGGTTACTACAGGGAATACCATTGCTTTTATATAGGCCCTAAATATCTCTAAATACAAATAACACATATTTGTCTTCAAAATAACACATACGTTTTGGTAATCCTACAAAGTCTCTTAAAACTTTTGTAATTTGGAATCTCAGCATGTCTTAAAGGAAACAATGGTTCCCCAGGCTGCAAGCTGGTAATCTCAAAAAATAACAATGCATATAGTCATTTGTGCAATATTGTACCCTCCCAATCTGGGACAGCTATTAATATTGGGGAAACCCTCAGTTTGGGCAAAGAGAGCTCAAAATGTTCATTTAGATTTCATTTTGTACAATAAAAGCTTTGTTGTAACATAGGAATAATAATAATAATAATAATAATAATAATAATAATAATAATATCATCATGATTTACTTCTTGGTCCTTTTAGAAGTATTTTTCCCAATGATGTAGGAGGGCTGTATTTAAATCTCTTGTCTTTCTGTGCTCTTATGAATAGGCAGGGCACCACAAAATGGAAAAGAGAAGAGATAGCATACATATACGCCAAAGGCATGCATCAGGTCAGTTAGAAGCTGCAAGTATATGAAGGCTTCACTGCGGCATTAAAGGGTTCAGCTGGTCTGACATGGTCACATAATGAAAAGACTACAGCAGTCAGGTCTTTTGCCTATTGCTCTTAGACTCCAGAGCATGGCTGTCTGATCTATGTGTTAATAATGCAGAACTCTCTGATTCTGAATAGTGAGAAGTATATTTTTAGCACAGCTATCCAGCTAAAAGAGGACAGTGACTTTCAGGAGCATACCAGGACAGGCAAGGAAAAAGGCAAAAATAAGAATTTGCTATATATAATAGGGGTGGAATGGCTTTCTTAATAACGTTATTATCATGTTTGAATCCAGAAATTCCAGAATATAAGTCTACATAAATGTTATAGTTGCATTGTTCCCTATCTGGGCAAAACACTGGTTTCAGAAATGGCACAGAGGTACTATGTTTTTAGATATACTAAGAATAGATTCTCTGTTTTTGATTATTATTATTTTTTTTGCTTTTCAAGCACAGTGTGTGTTGAAAAATTGCTCCATTGTGAATGGTGAAAGAACCCATAGAATCATTTTATCAAATAACAAACTCATATGGTGGATAGTGACAGAATTTTAGCCAAAATGAACTGATTCAGAAAAAAGAATAAAGTATGAACAAAAGTGAAGAGAACCAAGGATTGAGGAAGTATTTTAGAAAACAAGGTGGCACTTCCTCCCCTCCTTTAAGGAAAACCTTTGAAAAATAAATCTAAAACAATGCAATGAAATTTGACCATGGCAGGAATATGTACCCATGCTGAATCCATAATGGAAGCAAATGAAAATCCCAGGGAGGGGTGAAAGAGAATAGAACATCCCTGAAACATTGTTCAAGAGTTCACGCTGCAATGTTTTCTTAAAATCCCAATTTGAGGGTGCACCTACACTGTAGCATTAATACAGCTTAACTGTCATGGCTCAGTACTATAGCATCACGGAAGTCCTTTTTTAGCCGTCTTTGCTAAAGAGTGCTGGTACCTCACCAAACTATAAATCCCAGGACTCCATAGCATTGAACTGGTAAAGTGGACACAAACTGCATTAACTCTATTCTTATATTTGTGCTGTTTTTGAAATCGAAATGGCTTGGCCGAGTTTTACATATGGAGACACACAATTTCTATAAACACTGGGAAACTTTTCTGTTAAGTGTAATTAAAGATAAAGGTTTCTCCTTGACATTAAGTCTAGTTGTGTCCAACTCTGGGACGGGGGTGCTCATCTCAATTTCTAAACAAAAGAGCCAGTGTTGTCCATAGACACCTCCAAGGTCATGTGGCTGGCATGACTGCATGGAGTGATGTTACCTTCCCATTGGAATGTTACCTATTGATCTACTTGCATTTGCATGTTTTTGAACTGCGAGTTTGGCAGAAGCTGGGGCTAAAAGTGGGAGCTCACCCTGCTCCCTGGATTTGAACTGCCAACCTTTCAGTCAGCAAGTTCAGCAGCTCAGCAGTTTAACCCGCTGCATCACCGAGGGCTCCAATAAGTGTAATTACCATATATGAAATTCTAGCATTGGCTCCATCCTCCTCCTACATGATTTCAATGTAATTATTTAAAAAGTCAATGAAAACTGTATTTGAGCTGAGTGACAGTACATTCAAACTTATATTATGTTATGATACCCCTCTTTTTTGACAAATGAAACAGAATTCTAACTAAATCACTATCTGCCCTCTGTTAGCAATAACAGTAAAAGTGTTCATTCAATCTGTTACGGGTGTAATTAGTTTTTTTGTCTTTCTTCTTGCTTCCCCCATCTTCCTTTTCTTTTACTATCTCACAGAACACATTAATTTATATGGTTTGAATATAGCCATTGATTGAAATAATTTAATAAAACTGAACCTAATATATAGCCCATATTAATCATAATAAACTGTTATCTTGAATAACATTTGAACTCAAATTAAACCCAATTCAGACTCTTCCATAGTCCTTTTCCATGGTAGACTGCCTGAGACATCACATTTACTTGTTTAAAAAACCCATGGCTTCACATGGTTTCTTCTAAGTATCTTGTGTAGAAGACATTTTTAAAAGCCATCTACTCCAATGTAATCCCACTGGCAATTACGCTTCTGAATAGCATATCAATACTGCAGCAGTTTTATATCTGCTGTCACTAAGTCTTAAAAAAAAAAAAGAATTGCACTCTGAAATTTGAATGAATGTGGCTATTTGTATTGCTTTCCATACACTTGTAATACTGGAAGGGGCAGATGGCCAACAAGGCCATTCTTTTGCCCCAAAGCCAAATCCTGTACAGCTACTTCACAGCTACCATTAGCCACACATAACAAATGTAGAAACAGAAAACAGAAACAAATTGCACCCCATAATCATGCATGACCTAATGATGTAACTGCACATGTACTTTTGCTCAATGAGTAGTAGGCTTGGTTGATTAAAAAAATAGTTCAAAACTTGTTTCGGATGTAGGAGGAGCTGGTGGTTCGATTCTAAAATCACTTCCTAATTTTTCCGAAAAAAAGTCAGAACTTTCTGAAACTTCTGAATCGATTTGTTATTAATGCGATTGCGCAATACGTGGAAAACAGCACTGGCACTGGGGAAACTCCAGGGCCTTCTCCCTGCCTGATTTTACCTCAATCTTGATGAAACTTGATATACCACTACAACACATCCTCCTCGGCTAGCGTACCAAATTTCAACATGTTAGGACAAGTGAGCAAAAAAGAAGTTTCCAGAAATGACTTTATTAATTTCACCCTCTCCCTCCCTCCCTAACACTTTTCCTTCTTCTTTTGAACAGGACTGTCAGGACACGTTCAAAATATAGACCCCAGAAAAAAAAGGGAGAGACCCCAATAAAAATAGCAAACTTTAGTAGTGAGCAAAAAATAAGTTTCCAGAAAGGACTTTATTAATTCCACCCTCTGCCTCCCTCCCAAACTTTTCCTTCTTCTTTCTCTCTCTTCTCTGGCTCCAAACCCTTCATCTCTCAAAAACTTCCCTTTTCCCTTCTGCCTTGCTTTCCTACATTTTCCAAACCTCCTTTCCTCTGGCCCCAAAACCTTTCTTCCACCCCACACCCAACAGCAACAAGCAGCAGCAACAATGATCCAAACCTCCCCTCTCCCTTCCCTAGATGCAATGAGCATCAGTTTACCAGCTGTTGGGATTTCTGGGAGTTGAAGGCCAAAATATCTGGGGACCCACAGCTGATTTGCATTTACCCTCAATGGACATATACCCCTGGATCACAATCTACATTTCGATTTCATGAGATATAATTGGAAATAAATTTATAAATGGCTTTCTCTTTTTGAAGAATGAAACACAGTTTTACTTATATTGCTTCTTAGGGCAAAGGAAGTGGGGATCATTGGTTATAGCTCACATGGAGAAGCTCCCAAATATCAGGAATCCCACCCACCGAACTTAAGTTGTTGTGCCTTTTCTGTATTTCAACTACCTTATGTTTGGAGGTTTAGAAGATGTTTCTGATGCAAAAACCCTTGAAACAATGTATATAACTGTACAAATAATACCAGACAGCAGACTCTCTTCAAGATTTTTAGATGGTGGGAGCTGACTATTGCATTGCATGTTTAAAAGAAATGATCTGTAATTGGTGAATTTAGTATTATTTGAAAGTATGTTCATTAGTAGGTGACTTGGATTCCTGAAAAAAGGATGTAATTTAAGTAAAGTTGTTGTTGTTGTTGTTGTTGTTGTTACTATTATTATTCATAGTAGTAACAGTAGTAGTGTTGTCAAAGGTTTTCATGGCCAGAATCACTGGTTGCTTTGAGTTTTCTGGATTTTATGGCCATATTCCAGAAGCATTCTCTCCTGACATGTCACCCACATCTATGGCAGGCATCCTCAGAGGTTGGGGGGGGGGAACTAAGTAAGTGAGGTTTATATATCTCTGGAATGTCCAGGGTGGGGAAAGAACTTTTGTCTGCTTGCTGTAAGTGTGACTGTTGCAACTGGCCACTTTGATTGGCACTGAATGGTCTTGCAGCTTCAAAGCCTGGCTGCTTCTTTCCTGGGGGAATCCTTTGTTGGGAGGTGTTAGCTGGCTCTGATTGTTTCCTGCCTGGAACTTTGTTGTTTTTTGAGTGTTGCTGTTTATTTACTGCCCTGATTTTAGAGTACTTTTTAAATACCAGTAGCCAAATTTTGTTCATTTTCATGTTGAAATTGTCCACCTGCTTGTGGATTTCAATGGCTTCTCTGTGTAGTCTGACATGGTGTTGTTAGAGTGGTCCAGCATTTCTGTGTTCTCGGATAATATGCTGTGTCCAAGCTGGTTGATCAGATGCTCTGCTATGGCTGACATATCAGGTTGAATTACTCTGCAGTGCCAAACAGACAACAGTTCACTCCCCCACCCTGGACATTCCACAGATATATAAATTTCACTTGTCTAGTCTCCAACAGAATCCTCAACCTCTGAGGATGCCTGCCATAGATGTGGGCAAAATGTCAGGAGAGAATGCTTCTGGAATATGGCCATACAACCTGGAAAACTCACAACTAACCAACAGTAGTATATTTTTATATATTTTTTCTACCTCAACATGGCAAATGTTTAGTTCTGATAGTCACCGAGGCAGGGCAAGAGGATGGAGACTTTTGTCCAGGACTATGTTGCTCAAAGACTATGTGGAAAGTGATGTGAACCCTGCAAAAGGGCATATTTAAACACATTTTTAAACCATCCCAGTTTAACCAAGGTGTGACATCTCTGGAAAACTAGCAATATAAAACATTGCCTGTCTGGTGCATTATTATAATTTTACTTCACCATTTTGAGACAAAAATAAACAGGCTATACTACTGTTGGGTTGTGAGTTTTCGGGGCTGTAGATTCCTGACAGAGCAGAGCTTTCCAAACTGTTTTGTGACAGGTTAGTGCAGGTATGGGCAAATGTTGGTCCTCCAGGTGTTTTGGACTTCAACTCTCACCATTCCTAACAGCCTCAGACCCTTTCTTTTTTCTCCTTAGCCACATAAGCATAAGCAGCTGAGCAGGGAAGGAAGGGGCCCGAGACTGTTAGTAATGGTTGAAGTCCAAACCAACTGGAGGGCCAACGTTTGCCCATACATGTGTTAATGTGTTTGCTATAGTGCAGTGGTCCATGGACCACCAGTGGTCCCCAAGAACGAAAATATGGTCTGTAGCCTCACCATTAGTACACCATTGCCTCGAAACCATGTGGCATTGAGAGTGACTGATCTCACGAAACCCTCTTACAGTGCCAAGGCAACAGGGATGTCAGAAGGGGAGAGGCTGATTCCTCATGAAAGGGTACTACTACAACATCAGCTCTAGATTATTAAATAGGTGGGGGGTTTTTTGTGGGCAAACCGATGATGACTACCGAATGGTATATTGTATCTTCTGTATCTTCTGTATCAGAAACTAGAGCTGACTAGAGCCGTCTGCAAAGACATTACCCTCGGGATGCCCAGATTTCTGATGTGTTACTATCCTTGTGGGGAGCTTCTCTCATGCCCTCCCCCCCCATGGGGAGCTGGAACTGACAGAGGGAGATCATCTGCGCTCTCCCTGGATTTGAACCTTCGACCTGTCGGTCTTCAGTCCTTCCAGTACAGGGGTTTAACCCACCGCACCACCGGGGAAATGTTGATCAGCCACCAGTACCTTGGCAGCTACCTCTCCACAAAAGTCAACATTGACACTGAAATACAACACCACCTGAGCTCTGTGAGTGCTGCTTTTTTCTGAAAGAAGCAGAGAGTGTTTGAGGACTGGGACATCCGTAGGGATATCAAGGTGCTTGTTTATAAAGCAATTGTCCTCCCAACCCTGCTATACAACTGCTAAATGTGGACTGTCTACAGACATCACATGCAACTCCTGGAACTATTCCACCAGCGCTGCCTCTGGAAAATCCTGCAAATCTCTTGTGAAGAGAAGCAGACAAATGTCAGAGTGCTGGAAGAAGCAAAGACCACCAGCATTGAAGTGATGGTCCTCCGCCATCAACTCCGCTGGACCGGCCACGTTGTCCGGATGCCCGACCACCGTCTCCCAAAGCAGTTGCTCTACTCCGAACTCAAGAATGGAAAACGGAATGTTGGTGGGCAGGAAGTGATTTAAAGATGGGCTCATAGCCAACCTTAAAAACTCTGGCACAGAACTGGGAAGCCCTGGCCCTTGAGCGCTCTAGCTGGAGGTCAGCTGTGACCAGCAGTGCTGTAGAATTTGAAGAGGCATGAATGGAGGGTGAAAGAGAGAAACGTGTCAAGAGGAAGGCGCGTCAAGCCAACCCTGATCGAGACCACCTTCCACCTGGAAACCAATGCCCTTCACTGTGGGAGACAAGCCCGTAGCCAGGATTTCGTTTCGGGGGGGGGGGGGTGTGAATTTTTTTCAGGGGGGTTTCGGGGGGATGAGTTTCAGGGGGGGGCTGAGTCTGAGTGAAAGAGTGTCTACCCTAGCAAACCTTTTGTATCATTACCCCAATACCCCCATGCATATGGGATATATTGAGTATGGTGATCAGATCATGATATGAATAAACATAACAGTTTAAGTAATGCACCAGTAAAGCCTTTTCGCGAACCACCATGAGAATTTCGGGGGGGGGGGGGGCTGAAGCCCCCCGAGCCCCCCCCCCCCCCGGCTACATGCCTGGTGGGAGAAGATGCAGATCAAGAATAAATAATAATAATAATAATAATAAAACTTTATTTATACCCCGCTACCATCTCCCCAAGGGACTCGACGCGGCTTACATGAGGCCGAGCCCACAGTACATCAGCAAAAAACATCAAAGCAGTAATACAAAACAATAAAATAAAACTCATAAACAAAAAATAGGCAGTAAACATCGATAATAACACAGTAACATTTAAAAACCAATGGTTGGGCCAAATGTAATAGTTAAAATTAAAAAAATAATGCGGGACAAGACCAGGTGAAATATAACTAGAATAGAATTTCGGAAAAGAATGGGGTGTACAGACAGTTCTAGATCACTAATAAGGTGTAATTAGGAACATATTGGTGGGAGTTTCCTTATTCTGGGAAGGCACACTGGAACAACCACGTTTTCAAGCTCCTCCTAAAAATTGCCAAAGTTGGGGTGTGCCTAATATCCTTGGGGAGGGAGTTCCAGAGTCGGGGGGGGGGGCACCACCGAGAAGGCCCTCTCCCTCGTCCCCACCAATTGCGCCTGCGATGGAGGTGGGAGCGTGAGTAGGGCCTCTTCAGATGATCAAAGAGATCATGTGGGTTCGTACACAGAAATGTGGTCATGCAGGTAGGCAGGTCCCAAACCATTCAGGGCTTTGTAGGTAAGAACCTGCACCTTGAAGTGGGAATAGGGCTCCACAGTCACCTACAGACCCACCACCAGTACATTGATCTTGGAAGACTATCCTACTCGGACAACGAGGGATCGCCTAAGGAAGTAAGTAAAGTACCACCGGGGACTCCTACTGGAGCTGATGTGGTCTACCCAATGCCATTTTCTGAATCAGCACCTCAAATAACCAAAGAGAATCTAAAGTTGACTGAAAACTGATTTGTAACCCTTTTGGTACTAATGTTGGAGAGTGGTCCCTGGTCAAAAGAAAGGTTGAGAACCACTGCTGTAGTGTGTAAATGTTATGAGAAATGAGAAGAAAAAACATCTTTGGAATATGTTATGATGTTACCCATCATTTCTCCCCCCCCCCCCCCCCGAGATGTATTGTATTCCTTGTTACAATGGCTACTATGTCTTGGCCCTTCCCTCTTCTCAAGGGTCTGTTGAACCTTGGGCTTTGCTAGTAAACCTGCGTGACTGTCGCAAAAGGAAGCCTGCCTTCAAAGTGTGTCACCAACAAACAGGAAGGGTTTGAGGGAAGCTGCGTGCAGTCCCGACCGAGCCTGGAGGTGTCCCTCCCCGCCCTGGCTTCCCAAGGCATCTGCCTTCCTGTGTCAAGGGGGTGGCGGGGGAGAGAGAGAGAGAGAGAGAGAGAAAGGGGGGAAGGAAGAAAACCCAGTGAGAAACTTGGCTGGAGCGATGAATGGCGAGGAGAGGAGGCGGGTGGAGGGATTGTGACAGGCGGAAAGGAGGAGGGAGAGAGAAAGGGAGGGAGAGAGAAGAGAGAGAGAGAGAGGGCAGGCGGGAGAGGAGGGAGGGAGGGAGGATCACAGGCTGCGGGTGAAGCTTTGAAAGTCAGCCTCACAGGCATTGCAGCAGAGCCCCGAACCGGAGAGAGAGGAGGAGGAAGAGGAGGAGGAGGAGGAGACTCGAGGCGTCTTTTCCTGTGGAGAGCCAGCGAGAGGCGCAGGAGGAGACCCGAGGGGGCGAGAGACGCCTGCCTTCCTCCCTGCTCTGCGCCTTCCCCGTTTCCCTGGCCATTCAAGCCTCCGGAGCCCGGGCGTTTTGGCCAAGCGAGGCAAAGGAGAAGAGGCCAAGCAGAGCGAGGCGGCCAAGGGTGAGTCGAGTGCCTGCTTGGCGACGCTGCTGCTGCTGCTGCCACCGTGGCTTGGCTGGGCCGCCTTTCCCCTCTTACGGAGGGGGAAGGAAGGGCGAGAGAGGGAGGAGGAGGAGCAGGAGGGACGGAGGAAATGGCCGCGGAGGTTGGCGGGGGGCTTTGGGGAGAGGCAGAGGGAGAAGAAGGCAGAGAGAGAGAGAGGGAGGCAGAGGCGCTGCCCTGGCAGATGGGCAGGAGCGCGGAGCCAAGAGGCGAGAGGGCTCAGGGCGCAAAGGGAGCCTCTCATTAGTCTTCTTCGCCTTTGAATAACAAGCTCGGGAAGCCAGGCTAGGAGCTGTCATTCCCGAAGGAGGGAGGGAGCATATCAACAACATTGTTTCCGGTAGCAGGCAGGCAGGTTTTCAATCCCCCCACCACCACCCACCACCACCTTTCCCTCTCTGAAATGGACACCTTACAACCTCACAACCTCTGAGAATGCCTGCCATAGATGCAGGCGAAACGTCAGGAGAGAATGCTTCTAGAACACGGCCAATTGAAACATTGACACCTACCTCCAACAGACAAGAGTTCTTTATCCCACCCTGGACAACCCACAGATATACAATCCCCATTTTCCTAGTTTCCAACAGACCTCTCAACCTCTGAGGATGCCTGCCACATATTTGGGCGAAATGTCAGTAGATAATGCTTCATGGCCAGACAGTCTGGGAAACTTACAAAAAAACAGTGATTCTGGCCATGAAAGCCGCCAACAAAACGTTGGACACTTAAAGTTTGATCATCCCTTAGGGCCCTTCCGCACAGCCCTATAGCCCAGGATATCAAGACAGACAATCCCACAATACCTGCTTTGAACTAGGTAATCTGCATCCACACTCAGATAATGTGGGGTTTTCTGCCTTGATATTCTGGAATATAGAGCTGTGTGGAAGGGCCCTCAGATAACTCAGTTCAAACCAGATATTGTGGGATGTCCTGCCTTGATATTCTGGGATATAGGGCTGTGTGGAAGGGCCCTTAGACATGGGTGGGCAGGGAAAAGTTGGGGTCTCCCCCTTCCCCTCAGTGCCTCTTTTGACTGATTGAAATCACCAGGAATCCCCTGAAATGTTCACCTCTTCTGCCTTGTATTCCCCAGCCCTTTTACACAGCCCTACATCCCAGAATACCCAGGCAGAAAATCCCACATTATCTGAGTGTGGACGCCGATAACCCAGTTCAAAGCAGATATTGTGGTATTTTCTGCCTTCATATTCTGGGATATAGGGCTGTGTGGAAGGGCCCTGAGTATAGGTTCAGATAACCCAGGGCCCTTCCACACAACCATGTAACTCAGAATATCAAGCCAGAAAATCCCACAATATCTGCTTTGAACTGGGTTATCTGAGTCCACACTGCCATATATTCCAGTTCTAAAGCAGATAATGTGGGATCTTATTCAGCTTTGTGGAGGGGGGTGGGGTGCCAATTCAAAGCAGATATTGTGGGATTTCCTGCCTTGATATTCTGGGATATAGGGATGCCAAGAAGCCCCCCCCCCCCTTTCCCTGAATTATCCCAAGTCTTGTGCGCCATGGCTGCGGCGGCGCCTCTCAGGAAGCCAAGCTGGGCACAGGCTCGCACAGCTTTGAAAGATCCATGCACTTTGACTGCCATGGCTCTGTGCTAAAACTCTCTGGTGTTGCAGTTTTACAAGGTCTTACGCCTTCTCTGCCCAAGAGTGCTGCCGCCTCACCAAGCTACACGTGGCTATGGGCCCTTCCACACAGCCCTATCTGCCAGAATATCAAGGCAGAAAAGCCCACATTATCTGAGTGTAGACCCAGATAACTCAGTTCAAAGCAGATATTGTGGGATTTTCTGCCTTCATATTCTGGCATATAGGGCTGTGTGGAAGGGCCCTATGATTCCAGAGCACTGAGCCCTTGTGTGCTGGCAGGATTGCTGGTCAGTGGTTCAAATCCAGGGAGAGCGGGTTGAGCTCCCTCTGTCCGCTCCAGCTCCCCATGCGGAGACATGAGAGAAGCCTCCCACAAGAATGGTAAAAAATCAAACACCTGGGCTTCCCCTGGGCAATGTCCTTGCAGATGGCCAGTTCTCTCATGCCAAAAGCGACTTGCAGTTTCTCAAGCTTCTCGTGACACAAAAAAGGGCCCGTCAACACTCAAACATATAACTCAGAATATCAAGGCAGAAAATCCCACAATACCATCTTTGAATAGAGGGTGGTGCAATGGGTTAAACCCTTGTGCCGACAGGACTGAAGACTGATAGGTGAGTGGGTAGAATCTGGGGAGTGCAGTTTGCGCTCCCTCTCCCCATGCAGGGACATGAGAGTAGCTTCCCACAAGGATGATAAAACATCAAACATCTGGGTGTCCCTTGAGCAATGCCCTTGCAGACCGCCAATTCTCTCACACCAGACACGACTTACAGTTTCTCAAGTTGCTACTGACATGAAAAAAAAAATCTTTGAACTGGGTTATCTGAATCCACACTGTCATATATTCTAGTCCAAAGCAGAAAATATAGGATTTTATTCAACTGTGTAGAAGGGGTCTCTGACTGCATCCATTCCACAGTTGGGGTGCCCCCTTGGTCTCCCCTCTTTGCCTCCTCCTCTTCCTCCTCAGCTCTCCTTTCAAAGGGATGATCTCCCCTCCTTAGTCGCCTGCAAAACCACACCAGGCAAGGCCATGCCTTATGTCAGTCTCTGCTCAGCTCCTGTTATTTATTCACTCCCTTTCCATATCCAAACACATGCACCCAACCAGGGCTGGAGACCTTCAGATTTTTTAGTCATGATTCTTCCGCCCCCTCTCATGTGTCACAGACAAACCCCCACACCATCCTCCGTAAAAGGTGCTTTCTCATCATTTTGATCATATATACACTTTTGTGCCCTCCTGTAACCAGTCTTCTTTTGAGGCAAAGGTCTCTATTTAAAGCCCTTGCGCCGTCTGTTGCTCCATATACTGATAACAACATCTCACCTTATCATGATCCAGTGCTGCTAACAGAGAACATGAATCCAAAGATATATATACACACACACCTTTAATTCTTGAGGGATTGTAATTGAAAACACAGGCTCATGACTAAGAGTTTTATAAAATGATAGAAGGTTATTCTTGGTAACATTAAGTGCTTTTATTTGTTTGTTTTTTTGAATGTATTGTGATTTGGTTTAAGATGGCAAATGTTTTGACAGGCATGGGCATCTTAGAATATCTTATAGGCTTTCCAGCTGTGGAAGTGATATTTAGGGAAACATTCTAGTATATGTTACATTTGGAAAGACAAACTTAAAAAAAAATCTTAGAATTCACACTGAAATTCATTTGGTACTGGGTTATGGCACAATACGTTGGTATATATGTGTCTTTAAGTTGCCTGTTGATTTATCGCAACTCCATGAATTTCATAGTATTTTCTTAGACAAGAAATACTCAGAGATGGTTTTGCCAATTCTTTCTGAAATATAGTCTGCAGCACTTGTTGGTATCCCTGGTGGTCTCCCATCTAAGTCCTAACCAGAGCTGGCCCCGCTTAGCTTCCTAAATCAGACAAGACATGGTGCCTTCTGATGTATTTAGGTTCTGGTGGCACAATTTAAATAATTATAGAGTTGATTAGGAAAAGAGCTCAAATTCAATGCTGGATTTAGAAAAAAATGGTGGTTTCATTCATGTAGATATGCTCACCTGATGCAGATCTTTCTTCTTTAGCTATGGAATGAAATGTCTTATAGTGGCAGATGTGAGTGAATCCGTGTTTAAATGTTATTGCTCTGTGATCTTATGATGTAAGAGTATGCAGAGCAGAGTATAGAAATATCTGCTGGGAAAATGTTGGTAATAAGTGTTTTTAATAGTGGCAAAACAATTCTGTGAAATGCATGACTTCTCACGTAGTGCAGATTGTTAAAACTAAAGTTACAAAAAAAGATTGACTTTTTAACTTTAACTGGCATGGTAAAAGAGATCATATATTTGAGTAAAGTGATTGCAAAGCGATTGTACAAATAGACAAATGACAAATATTGAGGGTGTGGCACAATGACTAACTTGATCAATCGATAGTTGTGTTAGGGAACTGCAGTCTTCCATGTGTCTTCGCTGTCTTAACTGTCTAGGTTTACTTTCCATGTTTTGAATAGTAAAAAAGGAACAAAATTGGATTGATCTTAGCAGAAATGTTTTGCCTCACATCTTTTAGGATACAGTTCTGTTCTGTGAGGGACAAGTGCAAGGTGTAATTTCAAGACAACAAAAATTAAAACGAAATACTTGCAGTTTGTTTCATTTTTCAGCATTTGTAATACGCTTAAGGCACTTTTCTTTGGGAATTGATAGGTTCTTTCAGTTTTTTTTCAATATTTAGAGATATGCAAATTCTCTTTGAGGGATTATGGGTCTAAAACTGGGTCAGAAATGAATATGAGTGTTTTCTTATCAACTTTTGATATCTGTTAGGCAGAGGCTACAAAACCTCTACAGTGTATCTTCATGTAGTAGCAAGTCGGGTGTGGGCACAAAAAATTATTTGTGCCTTGATCCTATGTTTGCTGAGTAGCTGGAATTATCTTTAAAATTAAAACGTCAGATAACTTTTACTGTTTTCTTCGTATCATGTTGGAAAACTTAAGTTTCAGGGTGAGGAATTAGACACTTAACAACAAATTTTGTATGGGAATTCGTTCTGTCAAATTAGAAGTGTCGCTAAATGTGACTTGAATTTTACTTGAATCTTTCAAAAAATATATAGGTGGCATCCACAAGAGAAGAGATGATTAGTTACTAGATCAGAAGAGCATGAAGAAGTACTTTAACCCTTTCCACCTTTGTTATAGTCCTGAAGAAAATTTCATCACCTGAAGCCTGTTTTCCCATCCAGACAAAATTCCTCTTTAGCATCAGTGCTAAAGGAAATATTCCCCTTCATATGACATTGCATAGAGGAAAGGGTTAAATCTGACCTCCATGGTCACTGTGATTCTGTTAATTATCACTCTTCAGGGAAAGCAATGTTTAGCAAAAAAGACTATACATATATTTAATGTCACACCTACTTTGGTTTGCTGATTGGTTCTTTCATTCTTTTAGTATTCTTACATAATTTCTGAATCAGAAAAGTGTCACTCAAAGCATTAAATAAAAATATGTGTGTGTGTATATCTATATCTTTATCTATATCTATATATGCTGGAGCCCCTGGTGGCACAGTGGGTTAAATCGCTGAGTTGCCGAACTTGCTGACAGAAAGGTTGGCGGTTCAAATCCGGGGAGCAGGGTGAGCTCCCACTGTTGGCCCCAGCTTCTGCCAACCTAGCAGTAGATCAGTAGGTACCACTCAGACAGGAAGGTAATGGCACTCCATTACCTTCCGTAACTCTTTGGCTTAGAAATGGAAATAAGCACCACCCCCCAGAGTCAGACAGACTAGAGAATGTCAAAGGGAAACCTTTACCTTTACTTTTATATATATGCAAAAGCCTATTTTTTCCTCAAGAAATACACATGAAAAATGTAAATATCATTTTGACTATTGCTTCTTGAATATACCTTAGATTTTTAATGTTCAACATCGGTACAAGAGTTTCCTTTTAATAGTATCTCTATATATACTTTGAGTGGCGAGCAATGGTTTTATACAGTTTTGCGAAATGATTGTGTTTTTGGAAGCTTATTAGGATCTCTCAACGAATTTCAGGGAAACCACTGTAATGTTTATGGATGCTTTTTGTTCCTCTGCTCCTAGCAAAGTAGAACCATAGGAGACTTTAGGTAATCCAGTGCCTTCTTGGTTAATATGGACCAATCAAGACTTAAAAGGTGAGACCAGCATATGGTACATATATCAGGATCCTCTATAGCATACAGGTGATGCAGGATTTTCTTGGTAGTAGACACCCCATAAAGGGTTCCTTGCATCCAGAATGTATAAAAAAGCAGTGCTCATCAAAATGTACTGTCTTGAAAATGGAGTATGTGAAAGGAAAAAAGTAGACCTCATTCTCAGTTCTTATAGGGCAAACAGCTGGCTTCTCAGCTGCAGGCTTATGATGTTCAAAGCAGCTCTACATTCAGAGTTCCAGATATAAGCCCTAGTGAACCCAATAAACCTTCCTTTTGAGTAGACATGTTTAGAATTGTGCATTAGGGCCAGGAAGTTTCCAGTTTAAATCGCTAGGTGGTTTTGGCCAGAAATGATTTCGCAGATGCCTGCCGTACAAAATTGTTGTAAAGATTGTTGAGATAAGGAATAGTTTGAAAAGCACAGTGTGTTTTCCATTTGTATGCTTTACGCAAATTATTTTTGAACTTTTGAACTGATGAACAAGGAAACTTTTTTTTCTGCAACATTTAAGTCAGTGTCAAATTACCTAATTGTGTTTCTGATATCTCATTCAAGAAACTACAATGTACAAGTGTGAAATTTGTGGCTGTCCAGATGTTGAATTCTAGCTCCCATGAGTCCTAGCCAATGGTGAGGAGTGTTGTGTTATGGTTCAGTCACATCTGGAGGGCCTCATATCTGGTGCAACACAAGGGATATATAACATGTATGTTCATGGGAGTTTGAAATGGCTGGATGAAAACAAACCTAGAGGGATATAATTTTCAAAAAAGATTGGATAAATTAATGGATAATAGGTTTATTAATGCAGCAGAGTCTCGCTTATCCAACATAAACGGGCTGGCAGAACTTTGGATAAGCGAAAATGTTCGATAATAAGGAGGGATTAAGGAAAAGCCTATTAAACATCCAATTATATTATGATTTTATAAATTAAGTACCAAAACATGATGTTTTACAACAACTTGTTAGAAAAAGTAGTTCAGTACATAGTAACATTATGTAGTAATTACTGTATTTACAAATTTAGCACCAAAATATCGCAATGTATTGAAACAGCTGTGGATCCGGGTAGGAGGCAGACTGTGTTGGATAATACAGAACGTTAGATCAGGGAAGGTTGTATAAGTGAGACACTACTATAGTTAATAGTAATTATATCAAATGTTGTTGTTGTTGTTGTTGTGTGCCTAAGACAAATCTATCATGAGGTTTTCTTGGCAAGATCTGTTTAGAGGAAGGTTGTCTTTACCTTCCCCTGAGGCTAACCATTCATGACTTTCCCAAGGTCACCCAAGGGGTTTCCATGTAGTCCAATGCTCTGACCACTGCGCCAACCTGGCATTCTCTATATCTAACTAGACTTCCCATAATAAGAGGAACTACATTTCTGAATATCAGATGTGTACAGCATGAGGAGCTGTTGCTCCAGTGTTCTATTTAATACACTTCTGAGAGGCAAGAGATCGGTTTAAGCAAGGCTCATCCAATGCTCTTCCACTGAACAATTGAACATGAATATGATTCAGATTACAAGGAAAAAGAGTTCACTTAAACATGTGGAAGATCCTCTTTACTGTGTAAGCTGTCCAAAAGTGGAACAGCATGCTGTGGAGAATGGTGGAATTCTCCTTCTTTGGAGATTTGATGGCTATCTCTCAGGAGTATTTTATTTGTCTATTCTAGTCTGGTATAGAGGGACTATATGGCACTTCAGGTCCCTTCCAACTCTGTGATTTTTTAATTTTAAGTTCCTTTCCTCATCAACGATGAAGAATATACATTTATTTCAAACCACATATCCTAACTGTTTGTGGGTTAGATCTAAGTCTATGTTCACAGAAATAAAAAGACGAAACTGTATTTCCTATGTTTGTCTCTCCTCACCAGCACTAGGGTCCCTTCAGGATGCTATATGCCATGCAAGATCTTGCTAAGTGGAATAAGGTGAGGTGAATGAGAGATGTCCTATCGCAATAAAGGAAATATTTAGTAAGTTGGGCAGAATAAGGCCATATAAGTCTCTGCCAGGTTTTTTAATTATTCTTTCCTGCCTCCACAAAATTATTGGATTTTGTGATTCTTTGAATGTTTCTTAGTGTTGTGTGTGGGGGCTGATGAGGACAATAGCAAGTAGAAAAATTACATCAGCTCATGACTACCTTTTTTGACGGGCACATATTTGGATCTGTTGCATTGTGTCTGATGTCATCCAACAACTAGCAATTTACCCATTATTGTATGAAGAATTGAAAGCAGACAATGATACATTCACTCAAAATCCTTATCTCATGACTTGATCAAAAACAATGTTTAGCCCAAAATCTTATCTCATCCCTGTATGCATTCTATGACAAAAGCAGCAGTACTGCCCCATCAGTCATTGAATAATAAATAGGCAAATTTATTTTCTGTTTAGTTTTCTGTAATTTGAAAGGATAGACTACCTTAATGTTCTCATTAAAGTAAATGGAAATATACACATCATTCAGAAATGTATATTTATTTTATATTCTTAAATAAATAAATGTTAATTATAAAACAATTTTAAACAGCTATACTTATTGCTATTTGCAAACAGGTTTTAAATGCCTTGAAATTTGAACTCACTTTCTGATGCTTACCTATATTTTGTATTTTACTATGTATAAGTTAAGGGTCTCTGATATTTTTTATGTTGATTTGTATTAAAAATGCAATCCTATTTGTTGTTGGTATGTGCCTTCAAGTCATCTCCAACTTATGATGATCCTAGCCGTTGCATCTTTTCTTGGCAAGATTTAGTTAAGGATATTTGCCATCCCTCTCCTCTTAGAATGAGAATTTATTTATTTATTTATTTATTTTATTTACTATATTTATAATGCATTCTTCTCAACCCCGAAGGGGATTCAGAGTGGCTTACAGATTATGGCAAAATTCAATGCCGCATTATACAAACAAATAACAAAGATATATCAAATTCTATAACAATTTAAACATATAAATGCAATAGAACAGATTCAAACACAATACAAGTCCCATCGTCATTATTGAAGCTGCTACATTGAAGTCAGAATATTACACTACTCTCCAAAGGCCAGCCAGGTCTTTAACATTTTCCTGAAGTCCAGGAGGGAAGGGGCCAGTCTGATCTCACTGGGAAGGGAGTTCCACAGCTGAGGGGCCACCACTGAGAAGGCCCCATCTCCTGTTCCCACCAGTCATGCTTGCGAAGGGAGTGGGATCAAGAGCAGGGCCTTCCCAGCTGATCTTAAGGCTCTAACTGGCTCATAAAGGGAGATATGTTCAGAGAGGTAAGTTGAACCAGAACTGTTTAGGGCTTTATAGGCCAAAGCCAGCACTTTGAATTGAGCCCAGTAGCAAACTGGTAGCCAATGGAATTGATGTAACAGGGGGGTTATGCACTCCCTGTACACCGCTCCAGTGAGAAATCTGGCTGCTGCCCATTGGACTACACATAGAGTGCTGTCATCCATTGGTTTATCCACGGACATCCATTGGCTTTTCATGGTAGAGTGAGAATTTGGATCTTGTATACCACAATCTAGTTCAGTATTCAAACCAGTGCACCTGGATGGCTCTCAAGGGTATTAAATACTATTCATTATGCTTATTCTGACAACAAGAAAAGAGCAAAATATTTTCATAAATGGACTGAACTGTGTAATTTTTTAGCAATACCATGCATGCAATGCCAGCTTACCATGATAGTTGAAACAACAAAATCTTATGGTTGTATCTAATGGGAGACTCAAACAGTCTTTGATCCAGTTGAATGCCACAGGGAGGAAGGTGTATTGTGACAATTCCTTCTCTTTTGTGTCACTTCTCACATACAAAGGTTACTAACTATATGAAACATATTGGAAGGGGGTGGTTCACTAAAAATGGAAGCTCTTCCACTTTGCTGACAGAAGGCTTTGCTGGTTTGAAGTTCCCTCCTCCAGTGAATTTGAATCCACTTATATGTAACCCATTACAATTATTATGAAAAACAGCCTAGCACAAAATATAGCACCATGGAGTGTAAAGAATTGCATAATTTTGACACCTTTTTATTTTGCATGTTCTGATGGTGTGGCTGAAATGTTATTATCAGCATAGTAGTTCTTTTAAGAACTATAATTCTTCATCTGAGAATCATGTGTTTGAGTCACCTTTGGGGACAGATTGCAGAATTCTGTCACAAGTGTCACAAAGCAGAGCGGGTGGATGAGACCATCTTCCACTGAGTCATGTAAATGCCATCTTTTCATATATTTTTGTGGGTCCTGTGCCCTTTATAACATTTTGATAATGCACCAAATTTACATGGATAAAGATTCAGCAGATTACTCTGATTAAAGTCAGGCCCAAAGGCAGTTAAAGCATTGGGTTAGATAGGCATATGGTAACTCTAGCTTTATCGGAAAATGTCCATTAGATGGAGGTTTTAGGACTGGGTTGTTGTAGGTTTTTTTCGGGCTATATGGCCATGTTCTAGAGCATGGCCATATAACCCGAAAAAACCTACAACAACCCAGTGATTCCGGCCATGAAAACCTTCAACAATACATTGGTGTTAGGACTTCTTATCGATGAAAAATTGTAGTTCGCATTCTGCTCAGTATTGACTATGCTGCTTGAATTTGCTAGACCTGAGCATGGCTGATGAAGACAGGATTATTTGGAGGTCTTTCATTTTTAGGGATGCCATAAGTTGAAGTTGGCTTGACAGCATTTAACAATAAAAGCTGAAGTTAATATTTTAGTAGAATTCACATTTATAGTTATTGTACCTTTGCAACAGCTGAATAATGCCCCCTTCAACCTATCTTTTTAACCCATGCAACAAAATAATTTCTAAGGAACTCGAGAGCAGGGCAGCATGTGGACTCTCCAGATCTGCAGTTCCCTCCGAGCATGGATCATTATGTTCTATACATAAAATGGCATTGATATGCTTCAGCACAGTACATGTCACTGTCATTTCATAATATCAGATGTGCGTCCATGAGGCCCACTGTACTGTAAAAGATACATAAATGAAAAACTAGATTTTAATGATATGGAGTATTTTCTAGCACTGAAATAAAATATCTTTTAGTATAGAGCGGGCTAAAGCAAGGCTAAAACATTGGTATTTTAGAAAACTGGGTTACCGTTTAGAAGATTAGCGAGGGTTTAGGAACTCTGCCTGGCATTCTGTTTTTTAGTTACAGATTCATAACTTCTCAATATTTAGTAGTAATGAGTAATGATTGTGACACTGTTGTCATGGTCATAAATACCCCTCCAAACTATCCAACATCTAGCAGGCTTATTGATCGAAGGAGGTTGGGATGCAGGTTTATGCTCTTTCCATTCCTCTCTATCAGTGAGAGAAACTGTAGCAAACAGAAGCAGAATTCTTGTCACAGATCCTTGATAGAAATCCTTGTTTGCTAGTGACAAACCCAATGGTTAGCAGAATGGACCTCCTACACCGGATGGAGCTGATGGCTCTTAGCATGGGCTTGGGGAGGCCGACCAGGGGATGTTACTTACTTCTTCATATATAAGTATCAGGCAGTGAAGCATATCAGTGTCTTATTTTTTGTTATGTTTTTGAGTATACCCAGAAATGAGGATCGTTTTGTAAATTTAAACTATATGTTTTAGATTTTACAGTATATATTGTCATTTCAAATACATTATATTGTATTTGATCCCATGTAAGGTATTGGTGGCTAAAATGATATGTTTTGGAGTTACATATGAACCAGTTTGAGCATTAAGATTGGCTGGAGAGGTCCTGCTCTCGGTCTTACTGTTGTCGCAAGCACAATTGGTGTAAACGAGACAGGGCCTTCTCAGTGGTGGCCCCACAGCTGTGGAACTCCCTCCCCAGTTAGAAAACAACTCAAAATCAGGCTATGCCAGCAGGTGTTCTGTGAGTGATAGTACTACTGAAGCAGCTAAATGGCAATCATAGGATTGATGCAATGTCTAAAATGACTAATATATTTTATGTCCATGTTTGATGTGTTTTTGTTTAGTTTTAATGGTTTAAATTCATAATTATATGTTATTGATTTAGATGTGTTATTATTGCTTTTATATCTACATTTGGCATTGAATTTTTGCCATTTATTATATTGTACAATGCTTTGAGTCCCGTCCCGTCCCCCCCCCCCCCCCCCGCCGCCGCCGCCGCCACCGGGGTGGGAAAAGAGATATAGAAATGCAATACAACAACAACAACAACAATGTGATGAGAAATGTTTTCTTGTGAGCATGCATTGTTTCAAATTTAACAAAATGAATAACTACAATAATAGTTAGATACAGAAGTTCCAATGTTATAATTAACATACATAGGGATTTTGTATAGTTATATGTAAACAAAGGGAGAGGTTATGTTAAAATGAGTAGGGGAATTACCTGATGAGTAGATCAAGGCAAATCTGAAAATGTTTACTCCATCTAATATTTTGCACATGAAAGCAATGTCAAATCTGGTGCATTCTAAATTTACATGTAATCTCACCAATATGAAATATAAATTTTTTGATCTGTGTCTTCAAGTCGTTTTTGACTTATGGCAACCTAAAGCGACCCTATCACAAGATTTTCCTGGCAAGATTTGTTCAGAAGGGGCTGAGACTGTATGACTTCTCCAAGGTCACCTAGTGAGTCTCCCCATGGTTGAGCAAGAATTCAAATCCTTGTACCTAGAGTTGTCCAGTGCTCAGACTGCTATAATGCATTGGCTTTCAACATATATAACATGCATAGCCTTATAACGCATCAGAGTCTTTGTAATTATTTAATTTAATTTATGTAACTTTTAAATAATCTAATATTTAATATATTGTATAAATGTCAATTTAGTTCATCTGATTTTTCTATTATATGACCACACATCAAGACTTTGAGTTCACTCTTAATCAGTGATAAAATAGATCTCTACCGACTACATTTTTAAATCGTGTCAGAAACTACTTGAGAACATACTGCAAGTTGCTTCTGGTGTGAAAGAATTGGCTGTCTACAGAGACATTACCCGGGGAACGGCCGAATGTGTTACTATCTTTCTGGGAGACTTCTCTCATGTCTCTGCAAGCTAGAGCTGACAGACCAGAGCTCACCCCATCTCGTGGATTTGAACCGGCAACCTTCAGGTCAGCAACCCAACCTTCGGGTTAGCAGTCCAGCCGGCACAAGGGTTTAACTAACTGCCACCATGGCTCCTACTCGCACACTAAATTCATAGTGTGTGAGAGAACTGTGTGTGTATTTGCAGAACTATTGGCTGCACTTGTAGGACCAAAGAAGCATACTTATGCAACTCATGGTAAAGTGCAGCTGCTTGTACAACTATTTTTATTCTGGCATACTCTGCAAGAGGGTACCAACAATTAATTACACACACACACACAGTTAATCATGCAAGGATTGAGATTATTTTCAATAAATAAGGATCAATAGTCGTACATTGTAGTGTGTACCCAACCCTGTCACAGATGTCAAGGGTTTTGGCCAACTTGGAACAGAATAGAATGTTGTAAGAGACGAAGTCTTTTTGTCTTTTTCATCCTTCAGAAATTTGTACATAACTATGGGATATAGCACTTAATGAGCTCAGGATTTCTGTGTCCTCAATATTCTGTAGATTCTGAAATATTGCATGGCCTGTGTGTGTGTGTGTGTGTGTGTGTGTGTATATATACACACACACACACACACACACTGTGTGTGTGTGTGTGTGTGTGTGTATATATATATATATATATATATATATATATATATATCTCAGGATCATTTCCCAATTTAGGTGGTAAATTTCGGGCAGGTGGAAACATTGTGTAGGCTTAGAGAAAAGTAGTTTTTACTTTCTGTAGTTTGGTTGGCATTTAATATTTTACAGCAAGTTTTTCGCTTAACATGTTTGAACTTGTACTAGATAGGGTTAATAGGTTAGCACAAAGGGTCGGATTATAAGACATTAGGCTTAATTAAGGGAGAGCAGGAGTGGCAGGAGTATGTGACAGCTAAATGGGTTTCCCACAGACTAATGTCAGTTACAGTGCAACCGTACCTCAACTTAAGTGAGTTATTTTGTTCAGAGGGCAATGGTGATTAACAGTCTGACATGCTAGACATTTCTGGCCAATCCCATCTGTTTTAGAGGTTAAGAAAGCACACCTTTATGAGCTGATGGATTGATTTGTGTGCCTGTCTGGTAAAGATTAGAAGTCCAAGGCCAATGCAGTAAATGTCAGTTAAAGAATGTTGCACTTTCTTACTAGTTTTTTTAACTGTCACCTGTTTTGTACTAAGGCTAACTGTGTCTATAAAGCTGCTATGGAATAAAAATAACACTTCTCAGCCCTGAGAACAGATGGTGTGAAGTAGAATAAATCCAGTATGATACATTTCCTTACATTTTCATTTTTTTGAAATTATTTTTGTTATGTTGCTAATAGCATAAGTCTTCACTTAACTTTGGCAAAATAGTGATGAAGAAATGGTTATAAACGTTGACTTTCTAGATAATTATCATACAATATGTTTAAAACACTGATTAAGACTTCTTTACATTTCCATTTACTGTATTGAGGGGAGTATTCTTTAAGAAAGCAAGTATACAGCTGTTTTAGTCTCTAGTGTCTCCAAAGGGAAACATATAATGCAGAGGTTATGCTAGCTTCAGGTTGTCAGGGCATGAGTGTACCAGGCACTGAAGTTAGTGTGTATGTTACTTGCCTACCTATTTGCCTGTTGTTTGTGTATATAGTGCTTGCGTACCTAGTTCCTTGCCTCTTGTTTTCTCTTCTAGTTGAAAATTTCTGCTGCACTTTTACCACCACTATTAACATGCATTGGTTTTATGTATTGTCGAAGGCTTTCATGGCCGAAATCACTGGGTTGTTGTAGGTTTTTTCGGGCTATATGGCCATGTTCTAGAGGCATTTCTCCTGACGTTTCGCCTGCATCTATGGCAAGCATCCTCAGAGGTAGTGAGGTCTGTTGGAACTAAGAAAAAGGATTTATATATCTGTGGACTGGTTTTAGTTTACCCTTTTCTATCCATGATATAGCAGCTGTTTAGAAGAAAGTTTCATCTCAAAATCATTTCACATACTGATTTAACACTGGCAGTTTTGGAAGCAGTGCATGATGATGTTGCTAGGTAGGCACTTTTGGAGAGAGACAATAAAAGGGAGTTTGGAAAGATAGAAGATAGCACAAGTGGGTAGAGATGGGAGAAGGACAATGGAAGAAAGATGGAAATGAGAGTTGAATGAAAGCACAGGAGGATATAAAGGATATGGATTAGATATAGAGATGGATAAAGATTTTGGAATGTAGTGACAGACATAACACCTATTCATTAATTACTTAAGCAAGCTGAATAAATACAAAAGCAGGTTTAATGTGCTAGCCTTTGTCCCTGGTTCCCTTTCATGCATTAAGGGCTTTGAAAATGAGAAATTCCTAAATTGATGGATATTCTGTGTATGAATTGGAACCCCGAGAAATTGGGATTACACTTTATGTCGAATCACTCTCTACCATATAGGAAGCTTTTCCAGGACGGATATACACAGACACTAAGATTGAGTCAGGAAGTGCATGAAACCAAACCACGTTGCGAGCTCCTATACAAGCATGTCAGGAACTAGGTTCTTGTGGGTTTTTTCGGGCTATAGAGCCATGTTCTAGAGGCATTTCTCCTGACGTTTCGCCTGCATCTATGGCAAGCATCCTCAGAGGTTGTGAGGTCTGTTGGAAGTAGGAAAAATTCCAACAGACCTCACAACCTCTGAGCATGCTTGCCATAGATGCAGGTGAAACGTCAGGAGAAATGCCTCTAGAACATGGCTCTATAGCCCGAAAAAACCCACAAGAACCTAATGATTCCAGCCATGAAAGCCTTCGACAATACATGTCAGGAACTGTTTTGAGGCTGAGAAGATGGCTGTAGTATCCACTGATTATGGATTGGAATGGAACCCCTTATTTTTTTTATTCCTTACCCAGTCTGCTGAAGTGCACTGATGCACACATCCATGTAATTTTGGGATCAGTGCTGGACCACAGCAGGGCAAATGGAATGAGAACAAAGGGAATGATGTGCTTTCCTCTTTTGTGGGAGTACTTGTTTATCTTCTGGTTAGCTGTGTTTTGGCATTTTTAAAAAGTGCGTCAGCACTAGCGGTGTCCTGACAAGTACTCTATATTTTCCAGTCCCTGCAAGAGATGAACTGTGATCATCTGAGTGGATTTTCTGGATTATTCCAGACTTTCTGGTGAGTTTTTTAAAATGTACATCAGAGGTGTAAGTTTTGTGGACATCCCACTCTCAAGCAGGCTTGGAACTGCACTATGGCATCTGTGTAAAACCAGTCACAGTGAGAAAGGTGTAATCCACATTTTGGAAGACAACAGCAATGTTGATGGAAGTGTAGGCATCGCATGTTTCAATTCCAGTGTGCTTACTTAGTATGGTTCACTAACAGCAGAAGACAACTCAGAAGCCTATGTTTGGTACTCAAAACACTCCCAGTTCTGGGTCTTTGTGTTTGTATGAGTGAATGCAAGCATAACAATACAAATATATGGATGTAAGACAGTGTGGGAAAATATTGAAGTGCACAAGTATATGCCTGGAGATAATTGCATTTATGCCAGAGTTTTGAGGAATGAGTGTATATGCACATGTGTGAACTGAAGGTTTTCTAGCACTATATTTTATCTTTTGTTCTTGTTCACCAACCCTTGCTTGTTTCATTTATTTTTCAAATGTCTTGGTGATCTAAAGTTGTATCATTCAAACACAAAGATAAAGTTTGATAGTTAGAGATTATTAGTTTTTAAAACTTGAAAGTCTCCTTACTCAACAACTTATACCTTTATTGATAATTTAAGCTTAACAAGTGATTCATTCTACCATCTTTATTTTCTTACAAAGTGGGTGATTTTTTGTAAAAAAAAAAACTGTACATAGTGTGAAACTCAAGTTTAATTGTATAATATTGTTATTATAGAACCACAAAGAGTCTTCAGCACACAATTTACTTAAGTATGGATTGATAGAAAGTAGTTATTGATGGAAAGTAGAGTACTACTAAACAGCAAAATTTTCTGTGATTTTGTTGTACCAGCTGTACTGAAAGGCTGTCTATGAACTTAAAATAAGTACTGCAACCAGTCAAATTATAGACATATCAGGCCCTGTAAACTTGGGGGTGGGGGCGCGTTATCATTTCTTCTACTCCAAAGCTATGTGTAATATATTGTTCCAGTAGAAATGGATATTGTTCAAGGTTCATGCGTAGTAAATTTCATTTTAAAAACCAGGTATAAGTCAAATTAGGTTGCAGTATATACTTTGGTTCTATATATTTTGGCTGCTGTTTGCAATGTTGAGGCTTCAACATATCTTGATTGATAAAGAAATGCATTTTGTTATTTAAGATAGTCTTATGATTATTGATTCTCCATGATTGTGGCATACTCATTCTTTTAAAGTGAAATATTGTTTACAACATTTATGTACTTAAACTAGAGTTACAATTTGAATTGATCAAACAGTTGATTTAGTAATTAAAGGTTAGACTCCTTCCAGCAAATTTGGCTAACTCATTTGGCACTATTTTAAAGCAACAAGAGCAGACTGCAAAAGAGGCTTATGGACTGCTTGCTGCCCAAACCTGGGGGAGGAGGGGTTTGGGCACTTGGGTGGCTGAGTGAGGGTGGTGGTGAGCTTGAGTGCTGAGCAAGGGGAAAGCAAGCAAGTGGGGTGGCGGGCAAGCGGGGCAGGCGAGCAGGGAGCAGGCACAGGAGAGCAACTGAGCAAGGGAGGCAGGATGATGAGCTGGAGGCAGACAATGGCATGTGTGCCAGGAGAGAGGGAGCTGCATGCCCCTTCTGGTATGTGTGCCATAGGTTCACCACTGCACTATGGGTTACCGAACACTGTTACAAAAGGAAGCCAGGACAGGGAGAATTTAGCCTTTTTGGATCTTAGTCCTGAGAGAAAAGCCAGGGAAGAAGACGAAGAGGAGGAGGAAGAGGAAGAGGAGGAACAGGTAGTGGTAGTGATAGTAGTGGAGTATGTGCTGCACCAATATAACTAGAAGAAAACATTAAGATTCAGTAACAGTGAAATCCTGTGCTTTTCTCACAAAAGAAAATACAGGTGGGTTCAATAGGGTTCATTTCCAAGGTAGAAGAGTATAAGATTACAGCCAAGGTTACTGTTTATCGTTTACCCAGTTAGCAGCTGTGACCAGTCCATTCTTTCTTTCTGGAAGAATAAAGAGTGCAACAGAGGTGGGTTTCATTATGTTTTTCTCCATCAGCTCTATGAAAACACTTCACCCATTCTGCAGTGATAACTAAAACCAAAGCTCCTCTCTCACTTTTGACTGCAGTAGCTCATAAAAACATAGAATAAACATTTCTTGATCAAATTACAATTGGATGACCCCAACCCCTACTGTTATAGGGGAAAAGAAAAGGAAAAACGTATTCAGTCCACTTTCATCACACTATACATATGCTTATTAAACATTTTGCTGTGTCAGTTACCATGTTATAAACTTAAAGTTTGGAGTATTGCTACATTGCTTCATAAGGATTGGGGGGGGGGGGCATAGTTCATAGGCGTTGTGCCAGTAACATTTCAAAAGACTGTTGAAAGTTGTGTCATTTAGACTTTTCCACTGATTGTCACTATACACCAAAAAAGGAAGAAGCTGGAAAGTAATTGCGGCCACAGACCTATAAACATTTGAGATGAAATACTATAGCATATATAGTTTTCAACAAACCTCACAACCTCTGAGGATGCCTGCCATAGATGCAGGTGAAATGTCAGGAGAGAATGTTTCTGGAACATAGCCATACAGCTCGGAAAACTCACAACAACCCTATAAAATATATTCTTTCCTCTTTAAATATACATAGAATCTCATTTTTATAGTCTTTTTTGATATAGAACACTGGGTTTTAAGCAACGGGAGTGAATCAGATTTTTCTTTTGTATTTATTGTTTACTGCGTTGCACACATCTGGTATTACGACCCCATCGTATGCAGTCTAGGTTCTCTTTCCATGTGCTTCAGAAATTGAGTCCCAGAGAGGCCATTCCATGACTCAAGGGCACTTCTGATGGGACTCTGTGAGACTCCACAGCACATGGGAACAGAGCCCAGACGGCTTCTTCAGGAGTTGGGTGCTATCCAACTCCAAACTGCAAAAAAAAAAAAAAAAAAAAAAAAAAAGAGAGAGAGAGAGAGAGAGAGACAACAGAGAAAAATGGGGAAAGGATGTGGGTTGGATGGTTGGCCATCTCAGAAGACTGACCTCGATGGTAGGTAATGAAGTAAGACAGTTCCCTCTGCTTTCCCCCAGCTCATGCAATGAAGCCCTTAGAGCAGTGGTTCTCAACCTGGGGTCCCCAGGTATTTTTAGCCTTCAACTCTCAGAAACTCTAACAGCTGATAAACTGGCTGGGATTTCTGAGAGTTGTAGGCCAAAAACATCTGGGGACCCCAGATTGAGAACCACTGCCTTAGAGTAAAGAGAGATGTTGAGAAACCCCTAAACAGCAGCAACTGCCTCCAGTCTAAAGGCCCTTCCACGTAGCCATAAAGCCCAGAATATCAAGGCAGAATAACCGACAATATCTGCTTTGAACTGGGTTCTCTGTGGGCCCTTCCATACAGCCCTATATCCCAGAATATCAAGGCAGAAAATCCCACAATATCTTCTTTGAACTGGGTTATCTGAGTTCATACTGCCATATATTCCAGTTCAAAGCAGATATTGTGGGATTTTCTGCCTTGATATTCTGGGCTATAGGGCTGTGTGAAAGGGCCCTGAGTCCACACTGCCATATATCCCCATTCAAAGCAGATAATGTGGGATTTTATTCAGCTGTGTGGAAGGGGCCTAGGTGGGAAGTATCAAGTTAGAGAAGAAAGGAATCAGGTTTTTCAGGACTTACAGTTCACCTTGCTCCGTATCAGCAGCAGCTGACTAGTAGTGGAGTAGCATGGTAGTAGAATGGAACTCAAATGCAATGTGACACAAATATATTTCCTAGGAATGCACAGCAGAAGAAGGCTATTGCTCTCATGCCCTACATGTTAGCCTTGCAGAGGCATTTCAGGCATGTGACAAGATTATGATCCCCAAAGTGGATGCAACTTGTATCTTTGCACTTGAATGAGCATTGATTCCATACAGCCATTGATTGACAACAAATTTATCACCTGACCTCCTATGATATGATGGACATCAAGACAAATATGTACTTTGGCAACCTTTCAGCTTATTTAAAAACGTAACATTCTATATACAGTATTTACCCAGTGTATGTGTACTACTTGTCTTCATTCTCACTATACTTTTCACTGTTGTATGTACTGGAAAATTATTTTAAAGCTCGAACCTGACTATCTAAATCAGGAGTCCCCAAAGTATGGCCCGTGGATGAGGCCCTCCAAGTTCATTTACTTTAGACTTGGGATCATCTTAAGTCTGAAACAACTTGAAGACACACAACAACAGTCCTAATTAACTTGACTATTTCATCAGCCAAAAGGAGGCCCACACTATCAATTGAAATACTAGTAAGTTTTTGTCGATTATTCTTCATTTTAAATGTTGTATTGGTTTTTGTTTTTTTTGCACTACAAATAACATATGTGCAGTGTGCTTAAAAATTAATTCGTCTTTTTTTCAAACTGTAGTCTGGCCTCCCAGTAGTCTTAGGGCCATTTACTGGCCCTCTGCTTAAAATGTTTGTGTACCCTTGATTTAAATATTCTGCTTGATACAAGAAGAATGTCTTTTAGAATTAATACTGATTTCATTTGAAATTGAAATTAGTAGAGGAATTTGGTTGAAGAACTTTTCCCCCACAAGGTTCAGAAGTGGTGTTTTCATTCAATAGAATGCAAGAGAATGCAATCATTAAAAATCACTATACCATTATTTATGAGTGAGCTGATTCTCCCTAGTATACCATATGGCTCTCTTACCATGATGTCACACAGAATGTTGGGAGGAGGGAGTCTATTTCTGTTCCTGCAAAATAATTCTTTATTGAAATAATGACAATTTTTGTTTATAAATTGCATTAAAGTATTTAGTAGTAGTAGTAGTAGTAGTAGTAATAATAATAATAATAATAATAATAATAATAATAATGGGTTGTTGTAGGTTTTTCTGGGCTATATGGCCATGTTCTGGAGGCAATTTTTCTCCTGACGTTTTGCCTACATCTATGGCAAGCATCCTCAGAGGTAATGAGGTCTGTTGGAACTAGGCAAAACTAGGTTTATATATCTGTGGAATGACCAGGGTGTGACAAAGGACTTTTGTTTGCTGGGGCTTTGTCACACCCTGGTCATTCCACAGATATATAAACCTAGTTTTTCCTAGTTCCAACAGACCTCATTACCTCTGAGGATGCTTGCCATAGATGCAGGCGAAACGTCAGGAGAAAAATTGCCTCCAGAACATGGCCATATAGCCCGGAAAAACCTACAACAACCCATGGATTCCGGCCATGAAAGCCTTCGACAATACAATTATAATAATGCTTTATTTGTAACAAGTTCTATTTCCCGAGAGCACCCAGGGTGGTTAAAAGTGCAATTTTGAGATACTTAATGTATCTTCTTCAGTTGCAATAAAAATCTCCTGATCAGAGTAATGGTCCATACTATCTTTCCTGTATAGACATCATGATTTTCTTTCCTCCTGAGAACTCTTTTGCACAGTCTCTTAGGAAATCCTGTTCCTTGATTATTTCTGGTAGCTGGTTTTGCTTTTTTATTTTGGTATTTTATTTTGAACTTTCTACAGTGTTATATTGTCCTTTATAAGATTAGACTTCCCCAGCTGCACCATAAATTTATAGAAAATGATTTTATTGTTGTATTAGATCTATTTTGATCCATTTTTAATACTCTTGCATAAAATAACTTGTTTTCATGGCTGATGCAGACTAGGATAGTGTTTTTTTATTTAGCTGTTCTGTGACCCTAATACTCATATCCTTGTTAGTCAGCTTCAGTTCAGAGTTATTATTGTCATCATCATCGTCATCATCATCATCACCCCCCCCCCCCCCCTTTTTTTGGTCATAACATGCATCACTTTACACACATGCATTGAGCATAGTTTGTTATTTTGTTGCCTAAACAGAGTTTTGAGAGCTCCTTTGGAATTTGTCATAGTTTCCTTTGGATTTACTTTCTCGAATAATTTTGTATCATCTTCAAATTTGTCATGCTACATCTCATTCCAACTCCAGGTACAGTAATTTATGAATAAGTACTTGCTCAAATACAGACACTGAGAGATACATCTTTTTACTCTCACCTTACTCGTCTTTAAACAGTTCTTCACTTGTAAGAAGGCATTTTCTCTTCCCCTGCAGTGTGCAAATCTTTAGTATCTCTGTTACTCCCGTATTATTTCTACCTCTCCTACCTAATTTTCTGTTGACTAGCACATCTGTACTGTAACTGATGGCTAGCAGCAACTTTCCAGGGGTTCAGGCAGGATATTCATCCAAATTTGGAAGTTAATCAGAACAAGACCAAAAAAGTCTTGTGCGAAAACAACCAAGGAATATCAGACATTTCTATACAGGGCTGTATAGAAATTTCTGATATTTTCTCGTGGTCTTCCAAATGTGTAGACACTTCCAAATTTGAATGAGGCTGGATACACTTCAGTGGTCATTAAGGGTGATTACTCATATTTTACAGACGACTATGCAGTGGAGTCAATTAGTTGAATTGTTTCTTGTCTTTTCCTTTATGTTAAAATACAAACCTCCTTTAAAGGGCAAAAGGACCAATACTGACTTTTCTGTTCCACTGACAGATATCTCAGTTGTCATGTTTCCATTCTAAGTAATTATAGTTTAGCACTGCCCTGATTGGTGTTCCATACACTAATTAATTATTTCAAGAATCATAAAATTTTATTAGAAATAGAATGAGAAATCATCTTTCAAGTGCATGAACTTTGTATGATAACCACTGCCATATAAGTGAGAATTGTCTCATGAACACTTTTAGCCCCAGCATTGTAATGTTGCTGTAATTCTCTTGTATGATTTTAAAAGGGTATCAGTATTTGTCACAGCAAAACATCAGTCTTTTTGGCATTTTGACAGAAAAAACCTATCCTAGATCAGACCAAAGCCCTATCAAAACAAACATTCTGTTACATCCATCAGGCTGCAAGTAGGATATGGTGCAACCCCATCATGTTTCCCAACAACTTATGTACATCTGTTTGCTGTTCTTTAATATTGGAGGTGATACATAACCTTCCTGACTGACAGCCAGTGCGTAGTAACTGGTATATCATTAGAGTGTATACTTTCATGTACTGTTACGCTTCTTCAGATAGAGTGTGACCCTGAACCACATTATGCAGTTTCACTTATCCACAGCTTCACTTGTTCACTTAGGCCTCCTGTAGAAGCCACAGCCTCTTCTCAAGGCCCTTCTACACAGGCAATAAAATATAATTCCAGGCTGACTCAAGGTTGAAGTGTCTGCAAAATGTACACCCCCAATGTGTTGTTCAATGTGCAACCAGCCAAAAATGTTGTGCAGGAAAAACCAACTGGAAATTTTCAATCAAGCTATAAAATCTGCTGCAGTCAATCAGCATATATCCTATGCAAAACTGGAACCCTAGACCAAAATGTGGAGTACTTGTGAGGACAGGGTTAGCACCGAAGCATTAGAGGAAAGAAGCCAGTAAAAGAGTTCCCCAGAAGGTAAAGAAGTAATTCCCTGCTGGAGAGGAAACCATAGCATTCCCATGGGAACGCTCACTTAGGTTTGTTCCACTGCCCTGTTTCATCTAGTGCTGATTGTTATTGGACAGGCTACTTCTTATCGCTGTATCTCACAAGACGGGGGGGGGGGGGGGGAATCCTTGAATTGGATTGATCCACAATCATTAGATCTTTGCAACCACAGTCACAGTCTTCATCTGGGTTCCTGAGTAGCTTGTGTAGGCACTCCTCTGTGAACCAGTTTTCTTTAATCCACATCTTAACTGCTATTATCCAGTTTCACCTATCCATGCAAAGTCTGGGAATATATGCCCTATGGATATGGGCATCTTGCACTGTGTTATTAGGATTGAAGACTAAATTCAGTTGAAGCCCAGTTGGTATACATGCATATTAATATTGACTAACAAATCTCTTCTTTAGTTGAGTTAACGTTTGGATTTTGCCTAAATGTGAATGCAACCCTTCATTTTATAAACTAGCTTAGAATTGTCCTATGTGATCAAAAATGTTGACTGATTTTTTTGGCACAAATACATATTTGCACAAAAAATATTGTTATATAGTCTGGAGATAAAATTTAACAACAGCAACAACATCTATATTACGTCAAATCCTAAATGGCAGTAACCTTATTGATATAGAATCTGTGTTTAGATTACATAGTGAATGATTCAAGACAAGGGTGCAATGAATTGCACTTCAGGAATTGTTAGGCTGTGTTTGTATATGTTTGATTTAAGTGATTATATTATTCTGTAGTTCATGCACTTAATCACAATATATTTTCTCAGTAATATTATTTCTATGACACTTACATAAGCTATCTGATCTTTTTTACTGTTCTTACTCATCAGATACTGTATAATGTACCTTGACAGTGAAAGCATTTTGTAATCTTTAAAGGCTTTTACATTTCTTAATGTGTTGTTGAAGCTTTCATGGCCAGAATCACTGGGTTGTTGTGACATATCCGAGCTGTATCACCATGTTCCAGAAGCATTCTCTCCTGACATTTTGCCCATATCTATGACAGGCATCCTCAGAGTTTGAGGAGTCTGTTGGAAACTAGGCAAGTGAGGTTTATATATCTCTGAAGTGTCCAGGGTAGTAGAAAGAACTCTTGTCTGCTTGAGGCAAGTATGAATGTTGCAGTTGACCACCTTGATTAGCATTTAATGTCCTTGGAGCTTCAAAACCTGGTTGGTTATTGCCTGGGGGAGTCCTTCTTTGGGAGGTGTTAGGTTGATTCTTGTCTGATTGGCAATGTTGGCTGATTGATTCTTGTCTGGAATTCCCCTGCTTTTTGAGTGTTGCTCTTTATTCACTGTTGAACACCAACAGAGAATTCATGCTACTATTTTTTAAAAAAGTAATCATATTTTGGATTACTTTAAAACATTTTTGTCCAGTTAATTTGATGTAATTTTAATGAAAGGAAATGGATAAAAATATTTAAAATATTTATGGACTATCATAGTCAAAAGAGAATTAAAAACACCCTCCATCCTTCTATGCTCAGGCAAGAGAAAAGAGATAGATTGAGTAGAGGAGAATTAATTTATACTGACTTGTATGTATCAAATGAATTAATCAGAATTTAGTAGCAAGAATATTTTGATTTTTCCTCACTTTACAAATGTATTGGTGTAATGCAATCTCATGTTATCCTAAAAAACCTAGGTGTACATTGTGTGTTCAGCACAGCTAGTGCGCAGTAACCTTGATGTGAAATACTGCCTTCCAGCATGTAGTATTTCAGCATTTGCATAAAATATTCAGCCTACTGCATTGGCTATTTGATATTAAGAATCCCAATTTACAGAGCTTTATATTTCAGCAAAGGAAGATTTACATTACAATTTCAGCCATTAAAATGTTTGTTTTCCATATAAATATGATGGAAAACATAGTCCATTTTAAAAATGTGTTTGTAATAACCCTGAAGAAGAAACTCACACATCTGTGCAGTATAAGCTGCCCCTAATTATGTGCCTGCCTCCCTTCCTTCTCCATATGCTGTGACCTTGTAGCCATTGACTTCAGTCTGGAACAATTTCAAAGTCATGTAAATGAATGTAATTAAGGTATTGCTTATCATCTTGCAGAGTTCAGAGGGAAGCACTCTGGCTAAAAAGGTTTGTTTACTTAATACAGAAGGTCAGCTTTGGTTAAACTTTATTGCCTGAAACACTTTGGTAAAGCTTTTATTTAGTTCCTAAACGAAAAATGTTCAGAAATGCAAATAATACATTTATTTCACCTCAGGGTGCTGCAGCTTTCTTTATTAAAGAAGCATATCTGCAGCATTATGGTAGTATATAGCACATTGTCCATGCTTTAAAATGTGATATTAAATAAGTTTTGTAATATAGTCAGCAAGGGGATTTGCTAAGGCTCAACTGTGGTTCCAAGGCATAGCAGGAGAAACAATGAGCCTTAATTGCTACATACCTGGGTAAATTACATTAAATGTTAGCAACCATAGTAACCGTACTCGTTTCAAACAGGCCTTTCTAATAATGCATCATGTAAAGAGATGCAGTGTCAGATAACACAATTCTCTCCAGTAGTATGCATTGTTATACAAACCAGTACAGGAAGTGATTCATATCTGTTGGATAGATTCAGAAATGTAAAAACAAAAAGAAGAAAAAGCCTGTGGGCACTATCATGCTCAATGTGTAAAAATCCTACAAAGTTCAGTGAACTTTAATGCCTTCATAAAGTGGAAATGAGTCTAGTGGCTAATACATTCACATGTATCGAGACTGATTTTTTTTCTTGTAACTTAGATGAAGCTTTTTATCTGATTACATATGGTAGTTTTCTCCAAGACCATGATCATGTTTTGCATTTCAGTTGCCCCATTTCAGATATTCATTCAATTTTGTTTATAAATATAGTAGATCATCTATATCTACAAATGCTGTATTCATGGATTCAACCATGGCTTCAAATACATTTTAAAAAATTCCAAAAATCAAAGTTTCCTTGATTTTGCCATTTTTAAATATAAGGGACATCATTTTTCAACAACATTGTATACAATGGGTCTTGAGTATCAGTGGTTTTTTGTATCCACCGGGGGGGGGGGGGGGGGGAAGAATCCTGGAGCCAAATCCTGGCAGATACCAAGAGTTCATTGTATTGGCCAACTAACACACCACATATCTGGTGAAGTGGGCTGTATCCCTTAAAACCTTAAGCCAAGCAAACCTTGATAGTCTTTAAGGAACCTCTATGAATTTGCAAAATGGTAAAATACTATAAGTAGGAGATAAGAAAGGGTGTATATTACAGCCGATGGGGCTGGTATCTTGAGCCAATGATTACCTTTTTCCTTTAGTCATTGTAGTCGGGATTAATTTTCTAGTCCTTAAGAGTGCTATCATACCATTGCAGGACTGAAGATTGAAGCACATGTATTTTTTCTTCAATAATCCTGATAGACGCTATGCTTAAACCTGCTATCAAATTACAACATGAATTCTTTTTAAGGGGAATTAGGCCACACATCCAACTACTGCTGTAAATGAAACTACAAATATGACTTTGAAAGCTGACTTTGCAAATGAAAAAAGAACAGGAAGAATCATGTTTCCTTCATAAAGTGAAATTATTTATTGTTTCGTCATTTTTTCATGTTTCTATAAAATCGTCATATACATCTTATTAATTTTGTAGCTTTTTCTGATGGAGGTTTTTTCTATTTTGTGATCACATCGTTTTAGTGTGACTTTATTGTGAGATCCAGTTGAACAAGGCTAATTCTTTCTTCATTGCTGAAAAATGCTGCCTAGGCAAGCATTCCCTTTAACTCCCTATACTTATTTGCTATTACAGCATTGGGGCTTTAGACAAAAGGTTTTGCTTTATTCCTCTAGCTCAGGAATAAGCAAACTTTTTTGCATTGGGGCCCCATTGTGGGCCCAGCTGGGAGAGAGTGGACCATTCGCTCGCTGGGTGGGGCGGGCACACAAGGGATAAGGCCCAGTAGAGGGCAGGGGGCCAGGGCCTGGGTCATCCTCAGGTTGTCTTCACAACATAAGGACAGGGCTGCTTGCCCCATTCTTATGCTGGGAGGAAAACGGGACATGTGGAGCCTGCCCCGATCCTCGGGCTGTCCTTTGACATGATGCCAGGAGGAAGATGAGACAGGCAGCAGCTAAGAGTGCTCTCAGCCATCACATACCTTTTTTGATCTGGCCTCCTGGCATAAGGATGGGGCAGCTCACACCATCCTTATTCCGGAGGAGGATGAGACATGTGGTGGCTGAGAACACTCCAGAGGGCTCTCACCTGCTGCGGGCCACCATGTCCTTATGCCAAAAGGACAGGGTAAATGAGGAATGCCTGAGCTTTACTTTGCCCGTGCCTTCTCTAGCCTGTACATGCTATCTCTAAAATATTCAGCATTTATTCAATTACCCATGTAAGCAACCAAACCATGTAAATAGAGAACCATCTAGGTGTGTTATCAAGCACATAAAACATTACCCCCATCCTCTTTCTCCCTTTCTGCTACGCTGTTTCTGTTTTTAAAACTTACCTGTAACTAGCCAGGACGTGGGCACTGCATGCATATATGTTTGACAGTATCTTTAAATGTAAACAATAAACTTTAGCTATGAAACTTGCATATTGCATATTTGCCTTACTCTGCTAAAACTAGTCTCAGAGAGGCCCAAGGGATTCAATGCTTGTGAACTCTGCTAAAAGAAACTGAGGATTTCATCACATTGATGAGGTTCCCAAGGATGATTTGCCAGCCTCTGTGGTAAATCAGCAGGCAATCATGATGCCCCACCTCACCAGCAGCGATGCTTCCCAATCACACATGGGGAAACATTGGCATGTGGCTTCTCCCCGCGCTGGCCCCAGTTCATCCACAGAGCCTGCCAGAAGTTACCCTGTGTTGTGTGATGGGTGGTGTGAGGTTCCGTCTTCCATCAATCAGCTGTGCTGTAAGCATCCTAGGATGCTTCTAGCCCATCGTGTGCATCCTAGGATGCTTCCAGCCCATCTTCTTTGAACCAGTCTATCTTCCCCATTCAGAGATTCAACTTCTAATCCAATATTAATAAATACAAAGTATGCTAGATAATGTTATGATTTATTTATTTCGATTATTTTTGGAGACTACCCTTGCTGGTGTTCTTGAATTTGGAACTGACCATAAACAAGACAAGCTGAAGGAGGCAGTGTGAGGACAGCTAAATTTAGCTAAAAGCTCCTTTTAACTTTCTAAATATATCAAGATGAAAAATCTACAGTTTATTATTTGGTGAAGATAAGACTGGCTGTGATTAAGTTGTAAGGTTATAGATCAGGTTTCTAGAATTATAAGTCTAACCCATATTTTTGGATTACTTCTGAGCATTTTGAAATGTTTTGGAACTAAATGGATAATTGATAGTGCTCAAGAGTCTTTCTGAATTATTTATATTTATATAAGTAATTAAAATGACAAATGACTTATGGGGTAATTCTAATATCATTCTACATTTATATACCTACGTAGTTGGAAATAAGTAGAAACATACCTGTTCATAATTGCTGTCTTGGGGTCAAACTACATGTCCCATTAAACTTTTTTAGAGAGTTGCTTAGTCTATTTTAAAAGTTTTTATTTGTATATTTAATGCTGTTGTTTGGCATTAACATGATGTGCTGTCAGGTGATAGATAAATGAAAATAAATAAATAAGGTTCAGATAGCAATTTCTTGGGAGAGGTTAATTATTCTTTCCTCATTAGCTCCAGTTTCACAGATTCCAGGAACGCAGGATATGTGGCCTTATAAAAAGCCAGGATAGATACCACTGGGGATTCTTTCAGCTCTGTAGCTACATGGGGAAGGGGTCATTGATGAGAAATTGAAGAGGGACAGTAATTTTAAGAAATAAATATAAAAAGGAAAATAAAAAGATAGTCGCTTGCTAAATCTTAAAGTAACATGTAGTTGATAGATTGTTTTTTTATTCAAGGGAAGGATAATTTTTACCATTTGAACATACATGATTTAAAATTGGGTTGCTGTGAGTTTTTCTGGTTGTATGGTCATGTTCCAGTAATGTTGACTTCTAACATTTCACCTGCATCTATTTCATAGGGTTACAGCCTGTGTTGGATGGGGTTACACTCCCCCTGAAGACGCAGGTTCGCAGCTTGGGTGTGATCTTGGACTCATCGCTGAGCCTGAAACCTCAGGTTTCAGCGGTGACCAGGGGAGCATTCGCACAGTTAAAACTTGTGCGCCAGCTGCGGCCGTACCTTGGGAAGTCTGACTTGGCCACGGTAGTCCATGCTCTGGTTACATACTGTATAGACTACTGCAATGCTCTCTATGTGGGGTTGCCTTTGAAGACTGCTTGGAAGCTTCAAATGGTCTAGCGTTCGGCAGCCAGGTTACAAACAGGAGCGGCACTCAGGGAGCATACAATTCCTCTGTTGCGCCAGCTCCACTGGCTGCCAATCTGCTACCGGGCACAATTCAAAGTGCTGGCGTTAGCCTATAAAGCCCTAAACGGTTCTGGCCCTACTTACCTTTCCGAACGCATCTCCTCCTATGAACCAACTAGAACATTAAGATCATCTGGGGAGGCCCTGCTCTCGGTCCCCATCACAGGTGCGCCTGGCGGGGTCGAGAGACAGGGCCTTCTCAGTGGTGGCCCCTCAGCTGTGGAACACCCTTCCTACAGATATCAGATCGGCCCTCTCCCTGTTGCCATTTCAAAGGAAAGTGAAGACCTGGCTGTTCGAACAAGCATTTGATTGAGCAGTGTAATTGAATATAGGAATACAGAATAATGGATGATGAGATTGGATTCTGATTTTACTGATGAGACACTAATGATTGTTATATTGATATTTAATCGTTGATGATGCTACTGTTTTTAACTGTCCCATATTCGTTTTGTGATGTTTTTTGCATTGAATTTTGCTGTTGTTAACCGCTTTGAGTCGCCTGAGGGCTGAGAAAAGCGGTATATAAATGAAGTAAATAAATAAATAAATAAATAAATAAATAATCTATGGCCGGCATCTTCAGGGGTTTGTTGGAGGTGAGGCAAGTGGAGTGTATATAAATCTGTGGAATGTCCAGGGTAGGAGAAAGAACCCTTGTCTGTTCAAAGCAAGGGTGACTTTAAATTATTTCTGTAAGCATTTAATGTGCAAAACATGTTTATTCATAGTAATAGTATTTAAATCCTTACAAATATAAATTGTAATGTATAAAATGCAGACTTCCTGTGTTCTTCACTTTTTATCCGATTCCAAATATAGTGTAAGTAGCATATGTTGAAATTAATGCTGTCACATTAATCAATTAATTGGGTCAATTAATTGATTAACATTGTTGGGCTCCATTAAATTATGGGGCCTGCTTAATTGGACATTGCCCCCATGTCATTCTGGAGGTCATCCAGTACTTTTTCCTGAGCACCTATTTGCTGTTTGGTTCTTTCTTGCCTCAGCTTGACACCCCTTTCACTAGTAAATTTAAAATCATGCAAGAGAATTTGCAGTGTTTTGAGGTGACAAAATCAAGCAAAGGCTCAAAAGGCTCTGGCTGATGTCTCAGTGTCTGATGGAATATACCTAACTGAGGATGATGTATATATTGCTCTATCCGGGAACAGAATACGTAGGTTGAGAGGGATCTAATCATGTCATAGTGCTTTTCTTTGTTATAGCCAATCTTGAGTTATGACTTTTAGGATGGCTAACATTCCATATTAAATATAACTCTATATACTCATGTATAAGTCCACAAATTTTAATTAGAAAACAATTTAATAATACCATACTTTATTTATATTCCACCCTTCTCCCCTAGGGAAGTCTGAGCGGATTATAGCATTTACAGTCACATGAGACACACAAACACAAAGGCAAGGATTTTACTTTCATTTCCGGCTTCTAGAGCTGGTGCACATCTCTGGCTCTGGGAAGTGCTCTTCTCCATTTTCAAGCCGAGGAGCCAGCTTTGACACCTCCTGATCATGTGGCTGGCAAGATTGCTTGGAGCATCTCTTTGCTTTTTCCCCGCCAAAGCGGTACCTATTTATCTACTCACATTTGTATGTTTTCAAACTGTTGATGGGAACTAGGGCTGACAGACAGAAGATCATCCCATCTTGTGGATTCGAACTGCCAACCTTCAGATCAGCAGTTCAGCAGCACAAGGGTTTAACCCATTGCATCACTGCACTCACCTCATCACAAACCCCAGGATCAACTTATTTGTGGGCCAATGTGAATATTGTACCTTAACTCATATCAAAGCGAGGAACCATAATATTCTCTTTCGTGATCCTCCTCTGAGCAGAATGGTGGAAAGCAAGATCTTAGTCCATCTCTGGAGAATCTAAAGAAGTACCGATCCCTTCTACCATCTCAGCTCTGATGCCTAGAGAGGGAAATGATGAGAACAGTCAGGGCAGCTGACCCCCTGAGTTGGCATCAGTGCTTTGCCCTCTCCATGGAATAGCTGTCAACTTATTCATAGATCATATCAAAATTCACTATTTTGTTTCCCAAAGCTACTCCCAACATATCTATGAGGCCAACTTATGCATGAGTTTATATGGTAAGTATGGATGTTTACAATCTTCTATGCACCCTGTGTTGGTGAAGCAACACAGCGAGACTGAGAGTAAAAATAGTGAGGTATTTCCCATGAGATAAATAATTGTGAAACATATACTGTGCTGATAGTATGCATTTTTGCTTCTAGTAATTAATTGACTGAGATAGTTCCGTGTCAGATGATAGCCCTAGTTGAAATGTATTAGGGTAAGTACTCTCTGAAAGCAAACTAAAATGGCCAAAATAGGTCTGAGAAGAAGCATGAAGCAGCTATTCTATCCAGAACACAAATAATGTATTCATTAGCTACAGAATGTTGCATATAAGTAAAATAAAAACTGCACACTGTGTACTGCCTTTATATGCATATTTTAATACCAAACATGAACATTTTAATATGAGATTTTGAATTTTAAAAAATGAGACTTTGTTAAACTGCTTCTTAGAAATATTTGTTCAGAGAACAATTCCTTCGCATTGTTAATACACTTTCCCAAAATCCATTTTTATATTATTGTATAAGTAAGCAGTGATCAGCAATTTTGAAACTAATGTATTAAAATGACTGACATCAGCTAAAATTCTTTAAAGGTGCTTGTTCAATCAGCCTTGAAACAGCAATTGCAAACTCTTTGACAGGCTGCTTGAAATGCTGTCTAATTTTCAATGTGTAGCTGAGAAGAACTTGCATATTTTTGTGCTGAATGCTAGTTTCCAGCAGTACAGCAGAACATGGAACACGATTCTTGTTTTGTGTATTGCTGTAGTTGCAAACTAGCAACAGTATACATTGTAGACTTTTTCCTTTGTTCGCTCCCTGCTTCACTGTTTCTGCAATGCATTGTATTTATGTATATGAAATGAACTTGGGCAGAGAGATAAAGCATTACAGAAGATACAACCCCAAGCTCTATTTATTCATGAAACTGTGCAGACACTCTATAATGTAATAAGAACCATTTTAATAAGGTTAAAACATGTATTAATATATGTAACTAATTGACATCTAGAACTAATACTTAGCCCTAAAACTGTAAACATGATATATTTGGTACCTCTGGGTGTACCTTTTATTTAAATCTCTGGGTGCTGTATTATTCAAAAGCTATGGGAAATTGGATACTAAATATTTTACTATAATCAACTGTAACAGAACTTTAGAAGGCAGTTGCCATAGATATATTTTGATGCATTGGATATCTATTAAAACCATTGTCCGAGGCACAAATGATCACAATTCTTTACTCTGAAATAGCAAAAGGGGTCAGAGAGAGCTTATTCCTATAATTACTGTGTCTTCAGTGATTACAGGCAGTCCCCAAGTTACAAACAAGATAGGTTCTGTAGGTTTGTTCTAAAGTTGAATTGTTCATAAGTCAGAATAGGTAAATGTTTTAAGTGTAACCTCAACACATATACATATAATCATAAGCTTTGGATAGCATTGATAAGGGTTAACACCCGTTGTGTTTGTTTTGCTGTCTGTTCCCGTGTTCAGATGATTTCACCTCACTTTCTGTCCCTGTGATAACTAAATTTTGAAAAATTGGCTTGATGTGGAAACAAAGGTTAGTGAGAAAGCTTCAGTGGAAACATCTTTTCCCCATTTATTCCCCAGGAATAAATTTCTCTTTCCAGGGGTAATTTCTCTTTCTCTCACTTCCTATTGTGTGACCCCTGTTCTTAACTATGAGTTTTTTGTAAGTGAAGTATTTGTAACTCAGGGACTGCCTGTCCCCAAGCAACATAAAGTTCAATAAGTGATAATAACTTAGCACTGTTGCCTTGGATAGACATCTTATCTACTTTTGTGATCCTCCTCTACTTTTAGCAGACCCTGAAATTTTTGCTGATAAAGCTAAGCTACTGTCTTTTCTTTGCTCGCCAGCCAATCATCCCACATGAAGTTTGCTTTTTTTATTTGAAAAACAAGCTTTTTGCCAGGGATTAGTCTCCTGTCATCTGAAAAGAATGCTAGCCATAATACTTGATAGGTGAATATCTAAGGCTGGGATCCTATACTCACATGACACTAAGTAGTGGAGGAAAAATCATCAGTCTTAATTTGCTTACTGAATTACAAATTAAACGTGATGCACTTTGATTAACATAGTCTATTATGTTGTAATTTAGTAGCATCTTCCAATTTTCCTTTGTGTATGTTAACAAGGTGACATGTGGTATACATATTTTACTGCAGGTTTCCAACAAAGCACAATATGTAAAAGGCACATTTTTAATGGGCTGTTATGACAAGTGTTCTGTTTATAGTGAAGATTCACTTCGGAAAATTGTAACTCTGATGGTATCTATTTGCAAATGTAATGACAGTGGCTTAATATGACTTAATATATGATACATAAGATGCACACACTTTAGCCGTTTCCTCTCTTCCACTGTGTTTCCCTTTGGAAGGGAACCCAAACGTTTCACCTTTTCCTTGAAAGGGGTTTTTCTAGTCCCATTTGGGTTGCCTTTTTGATATCCCCATTCATCTCCACAATATGCTTTGTAAGATGTTTACCTTTATAAGAGTAACCCTTCTCAATAAACAGGCCTCAAAGCCTTGAATAAGAACCTAGGGCTGTTCTTCTGTAATACCTTACATCTTTAATGTGATATGCAGCCATTAAATTAATTTTCACTCTGAAAAAAAGCACCTCAACACATCTGGCTTCTGTCTCTCTGTGAATAGAACTGGAAGGTCGCTGTTAACATTCATCAGTATGTGTCAGGTGTGTTACATTTATGTTGCATGTGACACTAAGCTGGAGAACCTTTTAAACGTCAAATAAAAATGTTTTTCAGGTCTCACTCCCCTCTTTCCAGGATGCCTTCAGGATTCATATTAAATATTGATGTACTCACTGCACTTTGAAACATGTAGCACATTATTATATTCTATTCAAGGTTTGCTAATTTGCCTTTATACACACAATGTTATATGTTTTATTCTAAAACAGTCCAATTTGGCTCATGTACAAGAGCACAAGAATGCAATTATAATACCCTTTAATTTTTATTAACAAAGAGCAATGGGACAAGTGTGAAAAATAGTAGTACTCATTAGGCTACGGGACTATATTATAGTATTAGGATACATTATTGTTTTCATAAAGATATCAATATATGACATAAACAGATAACTGGACCTCAGTTTTTGGTGTTAGAATGATCTTTTGAAATAATCATAAATTACAGAAATGGAGACTAGTGGGGAATGAAAAACTGGAATATAAAACTGATTAGGACTAAATTGTATGCTTCTTTCCTTCCGTAATCGAGCTTACAAATTACAATGTAGTTAAAAGCATACATTAGGACAGAATTAAAATTAGTAACAATATTGTAACATTTTAAAACATAAACTTAAAATAATAAAAATAGTTTAAAAGCTCTACAATTAAAAACAACTTAGATTCTTCTTGAAACATCTAATTCATTATATTGTCGAAGGCTTTCGTAGCTGGAATCACTAGCTTGTTGTAGGTTTTTCGGGCTGTATGGCCATGTTCTAGAAGCATTCTCTAGAAGGAAAGAATGCTTCTAGAACATGGCCATACAGCCCACAAAACCTACAACAACCCATATATTACATTGCTTCTTAACCTGTGGTCCATGGATCACCTGGTGTGTCACATTAAGGAAAATACGGTCCGCAGCCTCCCCATTACTACTCTATTGCCTCCAAACTACATGGCAACAAGAGTGAGTGGTCTCACGAAGGTAATGGGGATGATGGGAGGGGAGAGGCTGACTACCCACAAAAGATTACTACTACCATATCAGCTCTAGATGATTAAATCTAGGAATTAATGGGCATGGTTGAAGCACTAACTTTAAGTGTGCAATAACATATCTGGTTCTCATATAAATCTGGGCTAACCCCAAACTGTGAACCTGTGTCTTCAGGGAAAGTGTTACATTACCAAGAATAGGCTTAATTTCTATTCCCTTTTTCATCTTTTGACTGACCAAGATAATCTCTGTCCTGACTAAGCTTCAGTTTGTCCACCTTCATCTATAGCAGTGGTTCTCAACCTGTGGGTCCCCAGATGTTTTGGCGTTCAACCCCCAGAAATCCTAACAGCTGGTAAACTGGCTGAGATATCTGGGAGTTGTAGGCCAAAACACCTGGGGACCCACAGGTTGATACCAAGTGATCTAGAGCTTCTTTGAAAGTAGGGTACAATTGAAGATGGATTTAATCGGCATACTAGTTGCACCAAGGTGACAACAGCTGTCCCTAAAGCAGACATGAACACAAATCAAGTTTCTTCTAGGAATCATAACCTGGGAAGCCATTACATGATCTGGCGATATGCTAAAATTGAATGTTGGACATGGGCTGGAATCTATATAATGATCTTATCCACAAGGGTGATGACAGAATACTCTTGTTTTATAGTCCACATAGGCAAGGCAGCTGAAATGAATAAACATTAGTTAATGGTCCTGCAAAATAGACTACCACTGCTAAAGCAGAGGCTCACCAAAAGTCAATCACAGCAGAAAATAGCCTCTTTCTCCCTACAACCAATAGTGTATCAATTGAAGATTTATCACCAATCCTCATTTCCACAACAACCCAAAAGTCCAATTGTCATCGGGACAGAAATTGAGGTGAAATCTTCTGAACAGGGGCACACACAGCAAAACAAACATTACAGTGGTGTTAATCCTTCCCTATGCTATCCAAAGCTAAACAAATCTATTTTGGGCTGGAGCTACACTTAAAAAATATACCTGTTCCAACTTACATCCAAATCAAGAACAAACCTATAGAACCTACCTTGTTTGTAACCCAGGGGCTGATTGTATATATTTTTAGCAGAAGTGGAAAATTCTCAACACAGGCATTGAAGAAAAACCTTGTGAGTTACCTTTCACACCATGCTCAGATGTTTATGGATTCCCTCAAAGTTTGATATGGTGGAATAATTAAAACGCAGATTAATGACTCATTGAAGATAATATTTCCAGGGATTTTGGAGTCCTGGGAAAATACGAGGTTTTCATAAAGGGTAAATTTGGGGGAAGAGGGGACACAGATATGTGATTTTTTTTCTCATTACTTTTTAGGCATGTCAAGTCACATTGTTATAAACTAGTTGATCCATGGATATAATAAATTTAAAACACTATCTATTAATACATGTGGCATGTGGAGTGAGAAAAGATTCTTATAGTTTTCTTTTTCCATTATTTGAGTAATTCAATTGAGACAGGACAAGTACAGATTTGGTTTCTCTGATCAGCAATAGAATGTAGGAATAGAATGTAGGAAACAACAAACTGGAACTTAATCTAGGCAAGGCATTAGGGAAGGAAAGAACATTGAAAAATATAAATAAAACATCAAAAGTTAGGGTTTTATAGTGTTGAGAAACTGTGATGAAAAAGAATCTTGATCTTTACAGTTTGGGACTTATTCTGACTGAAATTTCTGGTGTAGAAAAAAAGGAGATATTATTTCTTACACTGAAGATTTTGTTTCTTATTCCAAAATTTTTGTAATTGTGTTTTCAGTCTGTGTAAAATTTGCACATGCTTTCGGTCCCTGTGCACTAAGGGGGTTGTTTACTCTAGTAAATTAGATCTGGTTTGATGCCTCTTGCCTAGCAGTTGGGTCCAGGTTATTTACAGGATTACCTTCTCCTGCACAATCTGCCCTTTAGGACACTGAGGTCCTTTTGGAGGCAATTACTCCAACCAGCCAGAACCCAACTGGTGACTGTCACCCAGAGGACCGTTTTATCGGCTGTCCCATTACTGTGGAATGAACTGCTGGAAGAGATTCGACAACTAAATGAGGTTTCAAAATTAGAAATGCAGTTGAAGACCCATCTCTTCTGGCAGGCTTACCCAGTTAACTTTATGTTTTGATTTATTCTATTTCCACTATGTGTCAATTCTTTATCTGTGTTTGGTGTGAGTTTTCATGTGTGTGTTTATCTATGTAATTTATTTTATTTTTCTGTTTTGTTTTTTTAATTTGTTGTACCCTGCCTGGAGCTACCAGGCGAGGCAAGTAATAAATACATTATTATTATTATTATTATTATTATTATTATTATTATTATTATTATTAATAATAATAATTATTGGACTTTTTCTTCTGCTACCTCTAGGTTGTGGGATGACTAACTAGAAGAGATTTTGCAAATGAGTATTCTGTTTAAATTCAACGTAGCATTAAGGTCAATCTCTTCCAGCAGGCCTATATAGCTGATTTTTTAAATTATGAATTGTGTACTTGTTGTTTTAATATCTTGTGATTTTTTGTTAAAAAGCTGATGTTTTAACTAGGCTATATGTTACGTGTTTTTAAGAGAATGTATATGTTGTATTAGAATATGATGTTATTCTGCACCTCAATCCATGTGAATAGGTGGATATGCAAGTTTTTCATAGACTAATTCCCAAATTGTGAACAGGTTTCAAAAACTCCACAAGACTTTGCTGCTGGGAAAAGAAAATTACAATAATTATACATTGCTCTAAGAATTTGTTTAGTGAAGAATTACATCCCTAGAAGGAGAAGTTGGTGTTTGCCCTCAGTTTGCTACAAAAAATAATAATCTCATATTCATTTTTTTTACCCCTTGTTCAATAAAAAAATAGTGTCAATGTACCTCACAGTGTTTTCATCAATCAAAAAATTAGATGGGTTTATGCTTTCCCAAAGGAGTAATCTCACGCTGTCAAGATGTTAATTGACCCAGACTTTTTTGTGGAGGTTCAAGTGACCTCTGTAATGATTATTACCTTTTGTGTGATACAGCTGGTATGCCAGCTGCAGCTCTCAGACTTACTTACTGCCAAATCTGACATGTGGAGCTGTGTTTGAAAACATCTAAAAATGTTAAGTTATTCCACAGCAGGAGTGGCAACATTGTCAAATCCAAGAATGATGCTGATGTTTGCCCACCAAAACTAGTGTATATTTGTTTGGCTACTCAGTTCAAATGAGTTTGGAATTAATTTTGCCAGCAGTTAGTCTATTTTTGAGAATTCAGAGTGTTGCCACTTGCGCATTAACTCATGCATGTTTCAAGATATGGATACTCAAACATTTGAAGTATTTGTTAAAGGGGCCTACTATTAATGAACAATTAGCTTCCAAATTAATGGACCTATTTCTGGAATTGGGTACAATAAATAATGGTTTCCCCTGTCTTAAAAAATTAAAAGCAACTAAATATGATGCATTGTTGCATTTAAAGTTTCTTTATGCACTTTTCTTTTGTTTAAACCAGATCTATTCCTTTTGATTTAAACAACATTAAAAAAAATCTATTCAGGCATGTAAGACATACCTGTTCCGACAGGCTTTTAATGTTTGATTCTGTTGTTTTTAAATTGTTTTAAATTGCTTTTAAACTTTGTTAGATTTTAGCTATTCTTGTAAGCCGCTCCGAGCCCCAGGGGTGTGGCGGCATATAAGTTTAAATAATAAATAAATAAAATAAATTAATCACCTTGAACGTGGTAAATTTGACAAATAAATGAACCCTATGTATTAGCACCGCTTTGCTCATTCAGTTATCACTTTTACCAGCATTCAATCTGGAAATTGGCAGGTTTGGTATGTGTGTCTTGTCAGGAAATATTGTCAAGTCAGAATACCAGAATACCTTTATAGCACAGAGTGGCAAAATTCCAAGTTTTCCATTGAACTGTGCTTGGAAGCAGTGGCAATTTAAGTAAACTCGGATTGGAGAGGCAGCTTTCATCTAAAGCATTAATTATCTGAAATTGCAAAAAATAATCAGTATTCAGTTTAAGGTGGCATCACCTACCTAGAGTCATCTCTTAAGTTTTGTTCCAGTGTGCCTTTTTAGTACACGGCTGAATGCATTTTCTCTATTTTGGCATGATATTGTTAGTTAAAGTGTGATTATGAGTGGTGAAAATAACCTTGTTTAGGGCACATGTATCCAATTTTAAATTAATTCAAACACCTCTACTGATTCCATTTAAACTTTTTTCATTAATTTTTGGGGGATCCCTGTTTTGTATGTGTATTATGGAATGTCTTTATTTATTTATTGGATTGATATTTCACCTTTGTCTAAAAATGTGATTTCGAGGTGGTTTGTTGTAAAACCAAATAAAACAAATACAATAATAATACACAAGTTTATCATAAAATTTCTGCAAATTGATACAGTATTTGGCCAGTGGCTATAATTTTGGAGTGAAAAACCTCTGTTTGGATTCACGTCAATGCTTGGCATTTGTAGTAAAGAAATACTTAGGCTTAAATATATCTTGAGTGAATATTATCTGACCAAAATATTGTTTCTACATTGGAATTTACAGTGGCTTGGGTAAATTTAAAATTACCAAGATTCATCTATTCTATAAGGGTAAAATAAAGTTAAAGGCTTCCCCCTGACATTAAGTCCATTCGTGTCCAACTGGAGGTTGGTGCTTTTCTCCATTTCTAAGTCTAAGAGCCAGCATTGACAGGACTTAATAAGCAGGAAAACATATTTTCTAGCTTAGAAGAAGTTTTATGAGTTTTTGTTTGTGTGTTACATCCATTCTTCTCAAAGGGACTAGATTCCAATTCTGGTTATTACAAGGTAACAAAAGAATCCTGATATTTACACTTGCAAACAATTGGGCCATTAGCTTATATGTTCTACTTGCCTAGATTAAACCTGAAATCTTTTTCACTGGGCACAAACCAATGTAATTGGTATACAGAGCTTCCTGAATTGTGATATGTTGGCAGTCTATAGACTTTAGATAGGTACCCATTTTTTTCATATTTTATTAATTCTTACTCGTTATATCAATGGGTTTATGAAAGTGTTCCCTGAATGTTTCGTTGGTCCTAGTGAAATCAGAATTATTCTGGCCAGAATTATTATAACATGGGCAATAGATTCTCTGCACTGTCTTATTTTAATTGGGTTTCACGGTTTCCATGGAATTTCAATAGCTGCTCTGAGTCTCCTAGCCATTATGTCTCCTTGTTTAGGGAAAAAGCAGGGTATAAAAACATAACAATAATAATAACAGTAGCTTTTAAAACAAACTTAAATAATTTAGAATAGTTTTGAATATTGTTTTTGCTGCATTGTTTTGGAAATTACATGTAGTATTCAAAACACATATGGGAGTTGGTGTTGGCTTAGTGTTCATAGGTTCTCAAACACAGTAAGAACAACTAAATGTATTTGGAAGGAACATGGGCCAAAGTTGTTTTACATTAATGTGCATATTTTGGTGCGGCATAAAACTTAACCAATTCCCTCAATTACCATGAGCAGTTGTCATGTTGGCTGGGTTCTGGGAAATATAGTCCAAAAAGATAAACTGCCCAAAACATGCAGATTTTTATAGAGGAGTAGTTGTTTGTCCTGTGTTGGTAGTGATTATGCCCCCTGCTTGCTCTATGGATCATTCAAGTGTAGCTGATACTATAGTGTCCAAAACTTTTCTGTGTGTTATAAACTCTTTGTCTTATGAAGTCTATAGCTGAAAGAATTACGTATTTAGTAGTTGGTAGGTTTGAATAGTTGTTCCCAGTACAGAAGTAATTATTACAATTTTTGGGATATTTTGGGTTCTATTTCTCCTAACTGCAATTTATACTTTGGTTGGTTAGTTTTCTTTTCTTTTCTTATTAGCACACATGCACTCTGCCGCAAAAACAAAATGAAATCTGGATTTTTGTTCATGTATCCTCATTCTCAGTAGGTTAACATCATTTGCTCAGTTTTCCTTCTGTCCCAGATACCTAGAGTTGTTGTACTCTTAAGCATCTTTTTTGGACTGAAAATATAATGTTGCTGTGCTAGGCTAGTTGTGAGAGAAGGAAAATTGGACTATGGCAGCCTTCCTTATCATATGTATACTTCTACTCTTTACAGAACATTGTACGAAAGAGATGTTTCACTACCTTATGGACCAGCTCTGCCAGATCCATTTGCCAGCCCACACATGATGCCTGAAATCGAGTAAGTCTTATCTTAAGTACTGCATATACTCATGTTTAAATCAACTTCATGTATAAGCAGAGGGCAGGTTTGGAGGCCAAAACTGTGGATTTTGATATGTGCCTTGGTAAAATTGAGGACCATTTTATAAATAGGGGAAAGTACCAGCTGTTCCTGGTCACTGTTACCTCTTTTCGGGCATTCACAAAGGTTAGAAACAGCAACACAGCAGAGAATAGAGAGAGTCAGTTTTATCTTTTCCAGGAACAGCTCTTGCCTTTTGTTATTTTACTAAGAGAAGGGGTGACCCAGTTTTTCATTTTGATTTTTTTATGATGATTTTTTTGGCACGTTAATCTAATAATTTATTGTTAAATTTTACAGATGATGTAGTATAATGTTTTAAAATGATTTTATTGTAAATTGTAATTTTTATTGTATTTATGCTGTTAGCATCCTCTGATGCTCATGTGAGGCTGTGCTGAGTCCCCCTTGTTGGGAGAAGTGCGGGATATAAATATATGAAATAAATAAACAACATTTACCAGAATTGTACAGGAGGCAACCACACGATAGGAAAGCAGTCCCTTCTACTTTTAGAGGGCTAATGTGATATTGTCCTTATACATTGAATATATAGGTTATGTAAGAAAATGACAGTAGCACGTTCTAGGCTGAACTTTTATCCCAAGCTACTTTTTTTTTACTTTCAGAGAGTTTGTAAAATAAGAAATAATAATAATCATAGTAAGAGAACACTTTGGCACAGTGCATCAGATTAAGGTTGTGAACACCTTATTCTGTTATATATTTGGAAGTAGTTAAAGATAATCTCAGGATTGATGTTTTATGCTGTGTTTGCAATTGCTGTTTTATAGTTTTAATGATTTTAATTTATTGTTATACGTTATTGATTTGATATGTGATGTTTCATATATGTAAGGCATTGGGTTTTGCCGTTGATTATGCTGTGAACAGATTTTATTCCCCCTGGGGGGTGACAAAAGTGGTATATAATTGAAATTAATAATAATAATAATAATAATAATAATAATAATAATAAACCTCATTCATGAATTTGAATTCTGGTGCATTTGAACTTGCTGGCTACATCTGTGGTTTTGCTTGCTCTGTGCTGGACTACTGATTTCAGCTACATAATAATCATCACCACACTTCACATGTTCAACTCCTTATTGGACATGAAAAACAAACGTAACTGTAATCTAATATGCAATGTAATATACCGGTATAGTGAAAGCAACTTTGTATGACAAGATTTTAGATTGCCATCCAGGTATCGCTTCATTAGATACTACTTGAATCTTGTTTTTTCCTTGGTGGTTTTCTCCTCCACAAATGTATGGAAAACGTTTGTTTTTTTCTTTATCTTTTCCTATGTATGATGTTTGCAGACAATTACTTGCTTTTCTTGTCCAGCGGAAATCAGCTAATTAGCGACTAGTATTTGTGGGATGATCCTATCAGTGGCAGTCTTTATCTCCCTCTGTGTACTTCACTACATATATGTTTTGTTTTGTTTCATATGGTATCTGCTGTGTCACCCATTACAAGTTTTACCACCCATTCATCCAGAAAGCATATTAGGTGCTTAGTTGCACTTTTGGGGAGGCTACCATAATTGGCTTAGATCTGTGTTCTTTTTCACCTACTTTAGGCTGTATTTTGTTGGCTTGTTAGTCTGGCTAATTGGAGCACTTTTTAATTGGCACTGTTACTCTTGAATTCAGATAATTGATCTTTATTTCATTTGTTGGATGGTTGTATCTCTTTGGATTTGGATAATTGGATTTTGATTTGAGATTAGGCAACACAGTGTGGTCAAAGATTGTACTAATTTGAGCTTTCTGAGGAACATCACAGAGATATGATGTGATAAATGAATAGTGTTCTGCTGGGGACATGTCCTTGGGGACTAGCAGGTATTATTGATGATTCAATTTCCAACGAGGTAGAGTCACATATTTTGTCCCCAACTTGAGAATTTGTCTGTTAACAAAATTCAATGGGATATTTATCACCCTATGCCCTGACTTCATCCTCAAATTGCCTTTAGGGGCTAGCACCTACACTGCCCTCTGGGGCAGTATTGTTTGAAGCTAGCTTTACTGACTATGTTGAGTACTAAGCTTGATTGAACTTAAATTATTTCCATGTTTACATTCATATATTTTCTTTCCTTCATTCCCTTTTGGGGAGGAGCAATGCAGAGTTTGAATGGATAAGAAGAGTTATCTAGTCCAACCTCCTGCCAATCGGGAATGACCTAAAGCTTCCCTGACATAGACTTCTCTTTCAGAGCTTCCAGTGAAGAAGAGCCCACCACCTCCTGAAAGTAATGTAACAATGTTAAGCAGCTCTTCCTAAAGTTTGATCCAGTTATTCATTCTTCTGATTGGTACTCAGTGGTTCAGATCTGACTTTCTGGGGCAATAGAAAACAAGCTTGCTCCACCTTCCATGTAACAGTTCTTCAGATATTCAGATGATTAGCACATGTCGTATTAAGCTTCATTTTGAAATGTACATAACTTCCCAACTGATTTGTTGATCCTTTATCATCTTGTTAGCCCTATTCTTGATGTGTTTCAGCTTTTCTATATACTACTTTAGCTGTGGAACCCAGATGAGGTCACAGGAAAGCAGAGTAATAGTTCTACTACATCCCTTCATCGGGATACTGTAATTCTGTACTTCAACCTAAATTATATATATATATATATATATATATATATATATATATATATTGACAAATGCCGCATACATGTATGTTTCATTTTATATACTTCATAAATAAATCAACATTTTGCCTTTTATTCTCAAATCCAGGGGTTCTCAAACTGTGCTCCATGGAGACCTTGGGGCTCTGTGGGTGCTAATCAGGGGCTTTATGGCGCCATTCTGCTTCCCGTCACTTCATCTTTCCTCCTCCTGAGAAATGCAGGGAAATTAAAGTTTTGAACTGTTGGAAACAACAGCAGCAGCATACGCCTGGGACACTAGCCCTTTCTCCCCTGCCTCCCTCACTGCCCAAACTCTTTTCCTTGCTGCCCCCCCCCCCCAATTTCTTTGTTTCCAAAATCCTATTTCCTTCTCACCACTCAGGGAGTGCTTTGATTGTGTTTTGATTGCATGACAAGAAGGGGATGGACTGGATGTCATCTGGGTTCTTTATTATAATTATTATAAAAGGTTGATGGTCATCTGTTGGAGGTGCTTTGATAGTGTTTTTCCTGCATGGCAGAAAGGGATTGGACTAGATAGCCCTAGAGGTCTTCCACTGAAATACTGTTAAGTTTATGCTGGTTAAAATCATTCTGCATTTTAAATATTGTATTGTTCTTTTTTTCCTTTTTTGCACTGTGTGAATTAGCTCACACAAACACTCTCCAACCATTTACCACTGGCCCAGCTCATGCCTGATACACACACACACACACATACACAAACATTCTCTCTCTCTCTCTCTCTCTATATATATATATATATATAAAAACATTTCTTGGGGCTCTGTGAGAAACTTTTGCTTCAAAAAGGGCTCTGTGGCTGAAAAAAATTGAGAAATCCATCTTTAATCTGACAGATCTATGACTTCCTCGTTAAAATATTATAAACAAAAATATCAAATGACAAAACTATTTTAAATGTCAAATGTTTCATAATCCCCTAAATTTAAAAAATTATTTAATTACAGTATTTGGGACCGTTTGTTCTTTTAAAAAGTTGTAGAACTATGTTATTGTTAAGTTTCATTTATAACATTATTGGGTTTCATTTATAACATTATTGGGTTGTGCACAATGCTCAAAAATCATATAATTTTCATTTCAGTTTTTGGCTACCCCCCCCCCCCCCATTTTGTTTTCCAGGAAATTCCTGAAATCGGGAGAAAAGTGCTGTTTTCGATCCAGTAAGATTTGGTCCATTGGTGCCAATAGGGAAACTTAGTTTAGAGGCTCATTTCTCCATCGGTTTTAAGTCTATCTTGATTAAACTTGCCTTCATTGTAGGCCACATTTATGACTGCAAGCCTGCCAAGTTTCAGAATGTTTCACCAATCCCCACTGAGTTTTGGGAAACTTAAGGTTTTTACCATAACCATTTAAAAAAATACAGCAAGAGGGAATTCTGGGAATTGAAGTCCCAACCAGTGCGCACCCCATTAGGGGAGGAGAATGGACACAGTCAACCAGGCCTCTGATTGGCTGAGAAAGAAATGTGAGAAATGGAGAGAGACAAAAACTTCAACTCCCCTTCAGTGCCCACACTCTGCAAAATGCTGCTGGGAAAACAAGTTCTTGGTGGATCCATCTCTGGAGGAGAGGCCCAGAGAAGCCTTTCCCATCTTGCTCTCTCTCTCTCTCTCTCTCTTTTTTTTCCCCTGGACTTATTTGCCTCTAGCAGGCACTCTGCTGGGTGGTGGGATTTCAAGAAAGGATGAAGGAGGCTACCAGGGAAGAAAGCAGAGAAGCGTCTGCTGCCAAGCACCCACACTTGTCTGATTTGTGAGTCCACCCATACTCTGTGGCCTCTGCCTCAGGTAGGGTGCTGCTCAGCCCCATCTCCCCCATTAGCCAAAAGATCTGGCTGCTGGTGATCCATTCTGGTTGAGGCTTCAGCTGAGTCCTGCCATTTTCAGCAGCCTGGCTGTCAAATTGCTGAGTTTTCCCAAATCGCCAAATGGAATTGTGAACAGTTCTCGCAGAACACTTCACTTTCTTATCTACGTATTTCAACAGAATTGCTTTGGGTCTCCTATATTTTATACTGTTGTTACCACTTGTTTCTGCCCTGTAAGTATAATCACTACATAAGTGATTATACTTAAAAGCAAAAAACTATCCATAGTCTTCCCCTGTATCCTGTCTTCAGCTTTCCTGTGCTTCACAGTAGTATCCGTCACCTCTATATGCAAAACTCTGTCTTTGTGTAAGTATTAATACTTTACAGAATTCTGCTCAAAACTAGTATGACTTCTCAGATAAATTGATTATTTGCTCTTCTGTTTTTTGGCATTATGAAATCTGGCAGCTCCTCATATCTGACTAAAGCTGTCCTATACTATCTTTAGCTCAACCTGTGTTCTGCCTGGGTTGTGCAACATGCTGGTTGTTAAGATATGTGAAAATACAAAAAAAAAAAAAAAAAAGACATGGTGCTAATTGAAATGCCAGGAAGTGTGTATCATGAAATATGTATATACGACAGGAGACAATGATTCCCTTATATATGTTAGATATATACAAAAGTCAAATCAAATAATCATTACTGTATCTAGTTAACACTGCAATCTTCATGAGAATAACATACAGGGAAAACTTTCAAACATACAGATTAAATTGTTCAATATTTTTGGATGATTTCTGAGAACATAAACAAGTTCCATGTAAATTTGTAACAAAAGGGATACTCCCTTTTTCAAAGGTACGTACTTACATTGATTCTTGGATAAATCTACCCAGGTTTTGGGACTTAATTTTTTGACTAAAATTTATAGAATTATCCATGAGTATGTACAATAGTGACTTCCAATTAATATTGACATTCTAGTAGTTGCTGTGAAGATGACTGGAATATAGTTCTCTTGGGTTATAGTCTATGGGAAGAACAATACAAGTCATGCTACAGGAGCTGGCATGATGACCTTGACATGTATAGAAGGGTTTTGCATCTCATAACAGTATTTCAGTGGAAGACCCCTGGGACTATCCAGGCCAACCCCATCAAAGCACAATCAAAGCACCCCCATCTAGCCTTTGTAATAATAATAATAATAATAATAATAATAATAATAATAATAATAGGACCATCCAATCTAACCCCCTTCTGCCATGCAGGAAAAGCACAATTAAAGGAGGGAAATAGGGTTTTGGAAGAAAGGAAAGCAAAGAGGTCAAACTTTTGGCAATGAGGTATTTGGGGGGAGGAGCAGGAAAGAGGAAGGAAAGCTTGGGGGAGGTGGAGGAGGGAGGAGAATAAGGTAACATTGGAGCCCCTAAGTGTGTTTTGTGGAGCCCCACAACCACTGTGTTAGAGCAGTGTGATGTGGCTTGTCTGTTTGAGGTGGAGAATCCACATACTGGATTACTATGAAATAATTGTTTTGGTCATGGCACAACTACTGCTGTATATGTTGAACAGATAGCAGGATGCCTTACATAAATATTTTAAAATAAAACACGGCTATACACAGAATTGCCTCCATGAGCTGAATTGTAATTGGATGTGTGAATGCTAGATCCCACATGACAGCAGAGCTGGAATAGCTTTGGGGACTACAACTCCTCAGATGCCCCAGCCTGTATTTCCATCTGGGAGTTTTAGCCCCTCAAAATAAGTTTTTCAAGCTTTTCACCAGAGTGGTGCAGCGTAAATGTGATATTCCCGTGGAAAAGGAGTGACAAGTAAGCCCTATAGGGTTTTACTTTACCAGGCCATGCGTAAAAAGCAGTGATAACGAACACAATATATTTTTAATAGTTATCTTGAAATCCAAATATACATCAAATACAGTCAAAGTTAAGAATGTAATGAAAAATAACTAACTGATTGTCTGTTATAGTAAATCATTTATCTGGATATGTACATTATTAGATGTAATGAAGTTAAATTAAGTAGAGCCAATGGCCTGGTTAATAAACATTTTCTGTAGTTCGGAAATGTGGTTTTGTTGTTACTTGCCTTCACGTCAGCTTCAACATAGAGTGATCCAATGAATGAAAAATTCCATGAACTGATCATTACTTGTCCTACCAAAGATTTGCAAACTCAGGTCTATGGCTTTCTTGATTGAATCAATCCTCTAGTAGTGTGATCTTTTCTTGCTACCACTTTGTATTTTCCAAAGAATTATGTTCTCTCTTGATATATCCAAAGCACAATAGCTTCAGGTCCCTTCTATACTTCCGTATAATCCATATTATCAAAGAAGATAATCCACGTTATCTGCTTTGAACTGGAGTATATGAGTCTACAATCCAGTTCAAATGAGAAAATCTGGATTTTATATGGCAGTATATAAGGGGCATCAGTAATCTATGCTTGTCAGGATTCAGATGTGATTTGTCTTTAAAGTTGTCCATGGGACCTGTAGAACTCTTCTCTAGCACTATACTTGAGATGGATTGATATTTTTCCTATTATTTTTCTTCGATGTCCAGCTTTCACAACCATACATAAAAGTCAGAAATATTATGACCTGTCCTAGATTATTTTGATTATTTTTAATGATATATCTCTGCACTTAACTAGTTCCTTTAAGTGTGCCTATCCAAGCCTTAGGACCCTTTTATACTGCATAAAATTTGCAGGGAACTGGAGATAAAACCTCTGGTATAATAATAATAATAATAATAATTATTATTATTATTATTATGCCACACACACATAAAAAACACACTACATGAGCATATAGAATGATGATAGCATAAATTTACATAACACTTTCACCTAAAAAGTCACATAATCAAATGTAAAATTCCATAAAACACAGTATTTGCTGCACACACAGGGGGCCAAAACCTCACATTTTGCTGTCATTGTGGAGATGGGGGTATGGTCACTAGCTCCTTAACAAGCCTGGAAGCTTCTCCTGACTCTCCTGGCACTTCCATCTTTGCTCTGTGGGCTCCTTCAGCCTGTGGAGACAGGATTAATGTGAGGACTGCTCATAGACTGCTCCTCTAAGCAAAATCTTACTTTCCATGTGATTGATTTGCCACATAAATGCAGCCATGTAAACTCCCTCACCAAATGGAAAACATTCTGTTTCTCCATATTATTTGTATTTTCTATCTCTCCGAGGGGACTCAGAGCGAATTACAACATACACAGATAGGCAAACTTTCAGTGCCTTTATTACAGTGAAATAACAATGAAACACAAATACACAGAACAAAGTGAAAAGCTTCCATGACAAGGGCTTCTTGACCAGAATGTTGGTTACTCATTAGGACATAGTTTTTCACGGTCCACATTAAAACTGATTTTCCTCTGAAAATTTTCAGTGCGTTTCATTAAATGTTTGTAAATAATAAGCCCAAAATATTCAGATATCCAAGAGAGTTATATTTAAAGAGTTAGAATTTATTTTCAGAGGATAGAATTTCTCAAAAATGAAAGACTTGTCAAATCTAAGTGAATTCTCTGGCTGGGTCTTTACCACAAAAGATACTTTTTTCGGAATAATGGTTTTCAAATAATGCATCAATATAACTACTTTTAGAAGAAGATACTAAGATGACATTTTGGAGTAAATCGACAAATTATAAGATTGTAACAAATGACAAATTTTAAATATATAATTTACCAATAAAAGGAACATCCTTCTTAGAAGATTAGTTTTTTTTCTAATGTAAGACAAATTAAAACAAAAGATCAAATTTCCCTCTATGGTCCAATGATGGATTATGCAGAAATGCAGAATCCCAGTCTTACTAATATTTTCAGAGGCTATATCCACACTGTAAAATTATAGCAATTTGACACCACAGATACCACTTCAGCTCAGTGACGTTGAATTCTGGAATTTGTAGTTTTGTGAGATATTTACCCTTTGCTGTTAGAGAGCTCTGGTGGCACATCAAACTATAGACTCCAGAATTCCATAGCATAGAGTTATGACATCTTAAGTGGTGTCAAACTGCTGTAATTCTACAGTGTGGTTGGGAAGATAATATCATGGTAATGATTTCAAAACGTTATTGAGGCTGCCGTTATCAAGTGTATAATAGAAGAAAATACTATGCTTTAAAAACAATGTCATGGTTTCCTCAAAGGGAAATTTCACATAATATTCTCAGCTTTTCATAATTCTTTGATGCTGTCAACAAAGTCAACCATTACTTAGGGTGAGTCCTACAAATTTGTAGCTGCATTTTAACATAATATTAAAGCATGCTTAAACCAAGTAGGTCTAAGTACATGTAAGTCCTAGTAGATTGTGGACTGTTTATTTGTGTTTTTTTTTTTTAAAAAAGCTTTTGAGAAAGTATCTTATCAAAGGTTTTTGAGAAAATTTAGACCAGTATAAACGTGAAATATAAAACTTGTGACTGGGACTTTCAGTCTGTAAAAATAGAGGCTAAAATAAATCAGCCATAAGCCGTCAACTCCATCTAGGTGCTTTAAAGACTGAGAATAGAAAAAAATATTCATGCAATGTATAGTTAAATTATGTAAGTGATACTATAGGTATAGTGATGGCCAGCAACATGAAAGCTGTAATCTCTGGGGAATTATATCAGGCGAGAGCTGTCACAATCACGTCTTGTTTCAGAGATCATGGACTAGGTAGGCTTTTTGGTTTTATCCAGTAGCATTCTTTTGCTACTCTTAGGTTTTTATGAGATTTATACATTATGAATAGGGTGAAGGGATTGTTTGTCATACTGTGAGAGCTTGAAGTCATCCAGTGAAACTGACTCCAGATAGGTAGGTTTTGACCTAATGCAGCTTGTGATAGTCCTTCTACCAGAAAAATGATAACTAGATTAAGTAGTTTCCTGTAGGATGGCATAAACTCATGGGTCAATGATGTAGGCCAATATTACTACCATGTTCCTCTATATTGCAATACAGTATAGTGTGGCCAAATTAGTAATTAGTGACATTAAACAATTAAATAAAGTTAATACCTCTGTGTCCTGGTTATGAACCCCCATCTAGCTGGCCACTGTTGGAAACAGAGTGTTCTACTATATGGATCTTGATATGACCGTGGCAATGCATTTTTCATTTTATTTTAGGCAAGTAGATTACCATTTCAGAAGGTTCTGCTTCATTTATAATTTACACTATTAAACTTTCACCCATTAAAAGGACATTGTATCTTGTAACTGAGTCCCCTTCTACACTGCCATATAATCCAGATTATCAAAGCAGATCATCCACAAAGTACAGGAAAGGAGATTCCACCTGAACATTAGAAAGAACTTCCTGACTGTGAGAGCTGTTCAGCAGTGAAACTCTGTGCCCCAGATTGTGGTGAAGGCTCCTTCTTTGGTGGCTTTTAAACAGAGGCTGGATGGCTACCTGTCTTGGGGGGGGGGGGGGCTTTGAATGCGATTTTCCTGCATTCAAAGCAGGACTGGATGGCCCACGGGGTCCCTTCCAACTCTATGATTCTATGATTCTGTCTGCTTCGTACTGGATTATCTGAATCTATACATGTAACCTAGTTCAAAGCAGATAATCTGGATTTTATATGGCAGTGTAGAAGGGACCAGAGTAATTCCTGATTTGTTAAGTTCAAATGACTCAATATGGTTCTTCTTACTCTGATGTAATGTGCTCATTAAAGGCAAACTATAAATGTAGACAGTTTTTTAAATAGGCTAACATATTCTACTCCAAAGCCTGAAACCAGGAGTATATATAAGGCTGCCTTCTTTCTATTTCTGATTCCAGCATTACTCATAGACCTAACGTGGCTTCATTCAGTTCATGCAGTGCATTAAGTACTTTAATGTGTGCTCAAAGGGTTGATTTGACAGTCAAGAGATTGCTGCAGTGCAGTGGCATTTCAGCTGTGACTGCTTTTGCTGGCTGTATCCCAATATATGCTCTGTTCAGGACATTACATTGCCAGGGCTATAAGCTATCATGTCTTTCCCAGCAAGCCATTGTATAGTTCTTGTTGGCTAACTCAAATCTCTCTGTCACTAAGATTATATTGCATACATAATATCAACACAGGTTAACAAAATATCGAGCATAGTTTTATTATTATTAGCATTTGGACTTAAAACAGCTGACTAGACTGGGCCGTTGCTCATTGAATCAAACTCGGATATGGCTATATGGTTAATAATAATGTTTTAAATGGGGTTTTAACTTAATGTTTATCTGCTGTGTGATGTTTTTTACTGTAATGTTTTGTATGTTGCCGGCATTGAATTGTTGCTGTTGTAAGCCGCCTTGAGTCCCCCCTTGGGGTCAGAGAAGGACGGGGTATAAATGTTTGAAATAATAAATAAATAAATAAATAAATAGACAATAGGCAATGTACCTGAGACTGCATCTACAATGTAGAATTAATGCAGCTTGACATGACTTTGACTGCCATGGCTAAATGATGAGATACCAGTTTGATTGACACCTCTTTTCTTGCCCTAGCTCAAGGCTACATAATCATGGGAGATGAAGTATTTTGCACAGTGTCCAGTCTGTGCTGATGTCTCACCAAACTACAACTCCCATGAATCCATACCATTGAGACATGGCAGTTAAAGTAATGCCAAGCTGCATTAGTCCTACAGTGTAGAAGCATCCTGAAGTCCACATTTTTATGTATTTCATACTACTCATGAAGCTTACTGTAATTTTCTTAGTGGGTTCAACATGAGACAGAAAGCTAAACCATTGTGATTAATCCCTTTACAGTTCTGCTGTTGGCCAACTGTTGTAAAAATGGGTTTCCCTGGTTGTGCTTTGCCATAGGGACAAAAATGTCAGATTAAGGTTTAATAGATATTAATACTGTACATTGTGAAAATACATAGGACAATGAGACATATTGAAATACACACACACACACAATTATATGTGATTGCAATTATAATTAAAAGGTACTTTTTTGTACTATTCTGTTGCCATGGGGAAACTATTGTAGCATTTTTGGTTTTGCTAAAAATATTAGTTGTAGTGTATGCTTTGGTTTTCTAAGGCAGTTGCCAAGAAATTTAACTGATAACCATAAGTCTTTAATAGAAATTGTTCTTAAACATAAAAAAGTAGTTTTAGTTCAGCAGTGAAAGTGAGATATAGTAGAAGCGGTTTATTATATTATTGTCATAACAACGTTTAAAGCAATAACCTCGAATACTGTATTTGCTGTCAAACAAGGTAACTAAAGAGACCAAACAACAGTAATAAACTAAGGGCAACTTTTATTAATTAGTTACCTATTTATTCTGCTTCTTGAAGATAGCCAAAACTATTTGAGGGAGTAATCTGATACGGGAGCAGTTGAGACAGTCTGTCATCTCTGACTCGAGCCCCCAATCTCCCCTTGGGTGTAACACCAAAACCCCTAAGAACAATCCTGGATTTATATAGTTGCTGAAGGGACAGTTCTTATCCTGGAAGGCTAATCAAGGAGTTTGAATGAAAATAATTTGTAATATTCTGTAGTCCGTTTTATATAATATCCGATAACAGAAGAGGGAGGAGGGAGACACAATGCCTGGCAAAAAGGATTAAGGGGCCAGATTTTATCAGTTTCTGGAGAGGAAGGAGTTAAGTCTGCAATATACTTTAGGCAGGGGCTGCTGCAACTTTTCTCTCTCTCCAGCAGAAGCAGCATCCTTTTAGAAAATTTCCTAGGCTCCCCATCCAGAGAGTGCCCTGCTGGGAACTCACTTTCCCAGCAGCATTTGCATAGGACAGGCATTGAAAAGTCTCTATGCATGAAAGGGAGTTGTGGTGCAATGGGTTAAACTCTTGTGCTGGCTGAACTGCTGACCTGAAAGTCGGTGGTTCGAATCCGCGAGACAGGGCGAGCTCCTGTCTGCCAGCTCCTGGTTCCCATGCGGGGAGGCCTCCCACAGGATGGTAAAACATCCGGGCATACCCTGGGCAACATCCCTGGAGACGGTCAATTACCTCACACCAGAAGCAACTTGCAGTTTTTCAAGTCGCTTCTGACAGGAAAAAAAGGAGTTGAAGTTTTTCTTTCTCTCTCTTTCTCATCCAATTAAAAGCCTGGTTGTGTCCATGCTTTGATTGGCTGAGAATGGACACAACTGGCAACTACAATTCCAAGAAGTCCCTTTTGCAGTTGTTTTATTTTTTAAAATATAATGATTGCAACTTTAAATAATTCTTTAAAATTTGTTGATTGGTGAATTGTTTTGAAACTTGGCAGGCCTGCAGTTTAAATGAGATCTAAAACTAAGTTAGGTTTCATGCAGATAGGTCTTTAAATGGCTGAAGATTGGGTCTTTAAAGTTTCCCATTGTTGCCAATGGGTCTAATCTTCGCTGAATTAAAATGGCAACACCCCTCCCCATTCGAGTAACTTCCCAGAAAACAGAATGAGGGGTCAGCCGACAGTAGACCCCGAAATGGCATGCCCTTTGGTTCCTCTAGTATTAAACACAGGTGCACCCCAAAGTTTTCATTTCCATTGCTGAAAACTTTGTTGTTCTAACACTCGAGTTTCTAAAGAACAAATGCTAAGCAGGCAGCCCGTGTAATGCACACTTCTTTGACAAAATTATGAAGAGTCTATTTGTTTGCTGCTGTGCATTACATTCACCCACATTTTTTTTGGTTTTAGGGTTTTGAAAATTGATGTGCACATTAGATTTGAGGGTATATTAGACTCAAGTAAATATGGTATATTTACAGGCGGCCCCCAAGTTATGAATGAGATGGTTTCTGTATATTTGTTCTTAAGTTGAATTTGTATGTAAGTTGGAATAGGTACCTTTTTAAAGGGTAACTCCAGCCAAAAATGTATCTTTTAACTTTGGACAGCATAGGGAAGGGCTAATATCCTTGTAACTTTTCTTTGCTGTCTGTGCCCCAGTTCAGAAGATTTCACCTAACTTTTTGTCACTGTGAGAATTGGATTAAGGAAAAAAGGATTGGCAATCAAGCTTCTGTTAAGACACCTTTTCTCATAACTTTTTCAGGAGTGAATTTGCTTGCTAGGAGATTTCCTCTCACTTTTTGTTGTTTCACCCCTGTTCTTAAGTATGAGTCACATGTAAGTTAGATGTTGTAACTCAGGGATTGCCTGTTCCGAAGAAATTAACCCCTTGGTAGTATAGCAGCAGTTTAATATTGTGGTTGCAGAAAATTCCAGAGGTAAGAGACCTTTATTCCAAGTGTTTTTATCTTTCAGACAAAAAAATATTGAATGTATTGTCTGAAAGAATGTATCTTTCAGACAAAAAAAATATTGAACTTACAGATTTGGTACAGTATTTTAAATAAATAAATAAGCTGCATTCAGTCCTATCTCATATTTATCATATATGATAAGGCAAAGTATTGCTAAATAATAGAATCACCCTTCCTCTATTTTCTTTTTTTGGTAAAATTGAGAAAACGAATAACACAGACTTAAGATAAATTAAAGCACTATGTCCTAATAATAACAACCCACCTCATTATTAGAAGAGGTTGAAACAAGATGGCAATTCCAGAGCATTTTTATTTGAACTTCTGTACTGCACATTCTGCAAGGCATTAAAAAGAAAGAAAGAAAGAAAACCTATAAATCAACAGTTAACTTCCTTGGCACCCTTCATGGGGCCAGATTACCTACAGGATCACTTTCTCCTATACAATCTGCCTTGCACACTTAGGTCTCCTGGGTGGCATCTACTCCAGCCTGCCAGAACCCGACTGGCGACCATCACCCAGAGGACCTACCGGAAGAGATCAACTGTCTGAATTTAAGACACAATTGAAGAACCATCTCTTCTGGCAGGCCTTCCCAGTCAGTTTTAATCTGCATTTCAGCAGTGGATTTTAACTTGTATTTGAATTTTGGGCCCTTCTATATATGCCTAAAACCCTAGGGGGGGGGGGCTATATGATATTTAGCTAAAGTCTGCATGGAATCGGGTTAACAGTTGAAAAGCATGTGTTTAAAAGGTGCACTTAAAACTCAATTCCAGCCAGAAATATGTACTTTCAGATGGATGGATATCCCTGCAGGCATGCAAAGCATGTGACTTCCTCCCAATCCACCTGTGTGGACTGCTCTAGGCCACATTTATGTTTTAAAACCCCAAAACAGCTGATCCGGCTATCAAAAAATGGAGCCATGGACACACAGATGTCTCAATCGAAGCACAGTTGGAAAGCAGTGGGAACTCTCTGCAACTATTCGTTTGATCTAATTTTGTAATATTAAACAGAGTTTCAATTTATAATTCGGTGAAGAGAGAGAATAAGAAATCTGTGTATACATTAGAATTTGCACATGATCACATATAAGATCCAGCTCATCTCAGAGATAATTTAAAAAAAAAACAACAACAACTGCATTTTGACACTGTCTCGAAGCACCCTAGGTATATCTTGTTATATGTCTTCTAACAGCGTTTTATCTCTTGTTTTATGATGTTGTATCCTTCCTCCAGCTACAGGTAGAGGTGGGTAAAAAATTATTATTATTAATAATAATAATAATAATTCAAGAAGTACTAAAACAAAGAAATGCATCACTCCAGCAGAGCCAAGAGTAAATTCATTAAGAAAACAGTTTTTTTAAAGAAGAAGCCAGCTAAAACTTCCTTGAGAAAAGTTTAATGATTAAGGCCATCTTGATCTCAACCAAACTTCTTTTTGGGAACACTGAACTACTTAGAAGCATGGTTTCCTCATTCAGTTGTCCTTTCACATGTGCATGTTTAACTTTTGTAAATTTGATTCTTCACAGGTTTCTTTATGAAACACAGAATATTATCATGAAATTTAGGCTAGCTTGTATTGCTTGTTGCTATGTCGCCAGGTACTCACAAAAAAGTAGACCGTGCCTATGAAACTTTAGTCTTTGGAGGAGACTAACATAAATATCCAATTGAAACATCACAGTGATAACCATTTTTTTAGTTCTATCCATTAGTTGGGAAAGTCTCTAGCACAATTTCAGTATCCCTTTCCTGAAAAGTTTGACGCCAGAAGTGTTTTGGAGTTCTGGGTATGGTTTGGGTTTTGCAACACCCGCATAAGAAGATATCTTGGAAAAGGGATCCAAGTCTAAACACAACATTCATGTATGTTTGATATATACTTTTTAGTCTGAAAGGAATTTTATACAATGCCTTTACATTGCAAAAAAAGTACAACCCATGAGAAAGAAAAATAGTTATTATCTCAACCATATTGACAATTTCAGATTTTGGAGTCATTCTGATTTTAGAATTCTAGATAAGGACTATTCAATGTGTACATGCTACAGTAAGTGTAATCAGCTTTCGTGTGGATATAAGCAATTCCAGGTTGGAGTCATAGGTTGGATAGAATGGCTTCCTAAACATACATATTGTTTCCTGTATTTTTCTTAAATTAGTTACAAACTCCAGAAATGCTGAAACATTGAAAAAACCTCTCCTCTCCCCCTTTGTTTGGTTTTGAGGGAACATGAAAAATTAAATGGGGGGGGGGGGGTTGAGGGAGTCCCAATTAGGCCCCCAAGCATGGTTGATCTATCATCCAATGCAGAATACCTTCAGTTAAGGGATACTCAACCTGTATATGAGCCCTTTTGTTCCAAACACATCCTCCCATATTCATCGCATAATGGTTATATTTTAATAATAAGAAGAAGAAGAATAAGAATAATTTTATTTCTTACCCTCCTCTCCTCGTGGCTTGAGGTGTATTTAAATGTATTTCTTTAAAAATATTTCTATAAAATACATATTAAACACACAGAACAGAATTTCAACACAGGGCACAAGTTTAAAATTCATGCTTAAAACTGGATGGGTAGGCCTGCTAGAAGAGATAAGTCTTTGGATGGTTTTTAAATTCCAACAGCTCATTTAGCTGTTGGAGCTCTTCTGACAGGTCATTCCACAATCTTGGGGCAGCCAATGAAAAGGTCCTCTGGGTGATGGTCGCCAGTCTATTTCAGGCAGAATGGAGTAAATGTCCCCCAGAGGACCTAAGTGTGTGGTGCGGATGTAAGGGAGAAGCCAATATTGTAGATAACCTGGACTCAAAACATGTAGGGCTTTAAAGATCAAAACCAATACCTGTACTTTGCTCAAAAACTTCATTGGCAGCCAGTGAAATGATTTTGGATAGGTATAACATGCTCAGCCCTGGATGTTTCTGTAACCAATCTGGCTGCTGTATTTTGAGCCAAGTGGAATTTTTGAACTTGGTACAAAGGTAGCTGAATGTAAAGTGCATTGTAGCGGTCCAACCTTGAGGTTACCAGCGCATGCACTTCCATCTTTAGGTCCTCCAGATCTATGAAGGGGTGCAGCTGACATATCAGCCAAAGTTGGTAGTAAGCACTCCTGACCTTGGTGTCTATCTGCGCTAATGTTTAGAGAGATAAATCCAGAAGCACTCCCAAACTCGAACACAGTATTTCAGGGGGAGCGTAACTATCCAGGACTGGTTGACATACCTCCATCCCCAAATTAGGGGATGATAAGCACATCTGTTTTGGACCCTTGATGATAAGCACCTTTGTTTTGTCTTAATTCAGATTCCATTTGTTTTTTCTCATCCAGTGTATTGCCTCCTCCAAGCATTCATTCAGAGGAGACATGCTATCCTTAGGTGAGGCTGTTTTTGAAGACATGGATAAATATATTTGGCTATCATCAGCATACTGATAACACCTCTCCCCATACCTCCAGATGATTTTTCCCAGTGGTTTCATGTAAATATTAAAAAACATTGGAGATAGAATGGAACCTTGTGGGATGCTATATAACAGCTTCTTTTTCAAGGAGCAGCTATCCCTAAGCAGCACCATCTGGAACCGGGCTGAGAGGAACACAGTACTCTGATTCCTAGGTGTTCCAGAAGGATATGATAATCAATGGTATCGAAAGCTGATGAGAGGTGTAGAATCGCCAACACTCCCTCTGACAGTGTTAAGACAGAGATCATCCACTAAGGTGACCATAGCAGTCTCATTTTTATGTGTTTTGTGACCAGAAAAAGGCGGTGCAACTAGTACTGCTAGAGACAATCTTCATACAGTGGAACCAGTGGGGGAAGACAGCTTTGTCACTTTAAATTGTTTAGATAAGTATGGGAAAGGCTTTCTTCTTCATGTGTCCTGCTGCACTATATAAACAATAGTTTTGCCTACTCCCCTTTCAGCTACACCTCTTCAGTTGTCTGGGTACAAAAGTACAGGGGTTTTTTTTCCATATCAGGAGTGACTTGAGAAACTGCAAGTCACTTATGGTGTGAGAATTGTCCATCTGCAAGGACATTGCCCAGGAGATGCCCAGATGTTTTACCATCCTGTGGGAGGCTTCCCTATGTCCCTGCATGAGAAACTGAAGCTGACAGATGGGAGCTCATCCCACTTCCTAGATTCAAACCTCCAACCTTTTGGTCAGAAGTCCCGCTGGCATAATGGTTTAACCCTTTGTGCCACCAGGAGCTCCTTGGAAGAGAGCCGTTATTGTCACTCTTATCTACCCAGTGCTTTTGAACTCAGCTGAGTGAACCACAGTAGCTGAAAGGGAAGCAGGTGCACAAGCAAGTGAAGTGCCATAGCTGGAGTGGCTAAGCAAGCAAGCAAAGAGGTTGTTTGTATAGGGCAGCAAGGCACATGAAAAGTCTTCCCTGTGCTTATCTAGACTTTTTTCAGCAGCAAGGTTGTCTTTCTCCGCTAGGTACATTGTTTGGGTATTAACAATTCCCCATGCTATATAAATAATATGTATTTTTGGCAGGAGTTACACTTAAAAATGTACCTGTTCTGACTTACATACAAACTCAATTTTAGAACAGATCTACAAGAACCTATCTTGTTTGTAACTTGGAGACTGCCTGTATACATTTCATTTCTATCTTTGGAGTGAGAAATAAAAAAGTTTAGTCTGTATCACTATTAGAAAAAATGGTGTGAAGCTTGTCATAAATTTCTATTACTGTTTCTTTGTGCATCTATCTCTGTCCTTTTGGGTGTTGGAGGAGAGCTACTGTCCAAACTGGCACCCAAGATATATGTATCAAGTTTTCATTCTGGTATCTCAGGGTTCAGGGAAGTCAAGGTGTTTCAGACAAACTGACTGGGAACTTGCAAACAAAATGCTGAACTGTCTTTTCCTGGGCCAATAAGCTAACATTGCTATTGCTGCACTCTAGAAAAAAAACCTAGTCGTAATAACGAAACACTCTATACTTTGAAAAGCGGGGACACAATTTGTGCAGTGAAGCCGCAGCATATTCATAATTAATAGTAGTACAATCCCCTTTTAAAAGCATTCTTATATAATTTCTTAAGAAAAAAGCGTGCTGTTCCGTGTGCCAACCCTATTGCTTCTCTGTTGCCCATGCTGTGCTGCCTTCTGCATGAGAAGGGTTAAAAGGAGACAATATCCTGTCAAAGACCTTGTTTTTAATTTTGCCTCTCACTGGCAAAGAGCAGCCCAGATTAGTTCAGAAAACCTTTGAAGAGATTTAAGATGTCCTTCAGCCGGTTTGAAGGTTTTTGTCTTGCAAATCCAGTACAAGGGCGCCTGCAGGCATCTCGACCCTTGCTGTGCTGCTGATGCAGCTCAAGGTCACACTAACCCGCCCTGTGACATTCTACAACAACAACAGGGGGAAAAATGATGCAGTGAAACTGCTTCAGCATTCAGCCAACCAACAACTTCCTCCGTTCCTCAGTAAAAGAAATATATGGGATGCGCTAGTCTTCCCCCCTCCTCTCTTTCTTTCCTCTTTTCCCCCCCTTCGCAGATTTTTTGCTGTAGGAAATAATCCAGGATTTCTGGTGTGTGTGATGCCAAGGTCATTTCTTAATTAGAACACATGTAAAGAACAAAGCTAAATGGCTTCAAAACAGCTTTGTAGTTGATGGAAAGGATTTAAATTATTTAAAGAGATAGTTATCCAAGTATGATGGGGAAAGAATTCTAAAGACATTAACTCCTTCAGAGAAGTTACATACACTTCTCCCAAAAGAAATGTCAAACTATCAATATAAGTAACTAGAATTGGTTACTTACATTTTTATTAAAGTCTTCAATTGTTTTATCCTGTAATATCTGAACTCTGAAAATCCTAATGAAATACTATTTGCTTTTTCTAGGAGGTTAGTGTGGGGTACTATAGAACAAAAGAAAGCACTCTACAGCTGTGCTCAGTGAATAGCATTGAATGTGTTCTTTCTGATATCTAAAATTGAGTCACATTGAAAAAAGCATCACTCAAAAATTCAGTTTAAAGAATGGCAGATGTTTGTGTGTGTGTGTGTGTGAAAGAGAACGAACAGAAATTAACTGAAACTTGTTTCTTTTTGTTCTAAATGCACTCTTAAACAGATACTTAGTGTACTTTAATAATGCAATTTTGTACGTGTTTGTTGGTTTATGGCAACCTCATGAATTTCTTAGGGTTTTATAAGGAGGTGGTCTTGCAAAATTCCTTACTCTGAAATATAGCTGACTGAGCCTGGCATTGGCAAACTCTCATCAAAATGCTCAGCCAACTGGAGGGAGTCTACATGATACTGTCTTCACAGCAGAACCACTGTATCCAGCTGTTAATCCACAACTTTGAAACACAGGATTTACTCCAGAGGCTCCTGGAAGCTCTGGAGAGATTCCACCTGGATGGGACTATATCCATCATTGCCTCACCAGCAGCACGTAGCTTTCCCAAAGGTGCATGCTGGAAACTTTCTTCTCAGGATATTATGTTGGGTGCAGAACAATGTGAGCAGAAATGCAATGTTACAATAAACCTCTCTGAGATAGCCCGTCTGACCATTTGAGCAGCCAAAGGGTTCAAAGGATGCTGCTGGGGTTCTATCAGAAGAGCTCCAGACATTTATACCAGTACGTATAGATATGCCCTCAGTCTCTTGTTAACCTATGAAACTTTATTGCTTTTAACAATATGATTGTGTTGCTTATGTGCACTTGGTACATACAGTGTGCTACATACATGGTAGAACTAGTAGTAGCCTCAAAGAGAGTTTATGCATATGCATATGGGAAGGATGAAAGGATAGACAAATGTGCATAAGTTCCATGCATACAAATGGTGACATTTCCAATACACATCCCTCCTTCTGCCAGTGATCTCCAGTGCAAGGAGGGATTGCAACACATACTGTTTTGATTGAAGCACCAGGTATCATACCAGGTATCATTAGAGAGAGAGATGGAAGCATTTGTTTGCTGCACCCCAGTTATCAGGAGTACAGCTTTTCAAATGTCGTTTGATTGCAACTTCTAGTAACCCTAGAGAGCCTTTGGTGAAAAATGCTGAGACGAGCAATCTAACAACATTTGGAGGGCCAGAAGGCAGTAGTAAAATCTAGAGTTACCACAGCCAACTATGTAGAGAAGCTAAAGCTCTACTAAATGCTTCCCTGTCGTATTTTGATAGGACCTTTATGCCCAACAATGGGGCTAGGGGGGTGGGGGGTGGGGGGTGGGAGGATCTCTTTGATTTTTAAGAGAGCATGCCATATTTCAAAAGGGAGGATCATAGTACTTGTCATTTAGGGCCTCTCGAGGTAAAAGGGTAACTTGTGTATTCCTTCACTGTGAAGACCCAGAAGCCTTAAGTAGAGCCAAACACAAGGTAGAAGGTTCAAACACAGCTTTATTACACAAAAGAGTCTGTTAAAGCACTTAACTTCAGTGCAGTGAACTAAGGCAGTAATTTGGCATCAAAAACGAAGCGATACCAGCAACAAAAATATAACCTGGATTATATCGCTGTTTAACAGAAAAGTTCAGCAATCTGCTTGAAAGTTCACACAATTCAAAAACACAGTCACAGGAGATAAGAAAACGTAGTCCCAGAATGATGCAAGGTCCAAACACGAAGTTAGCAATAGAGAAGTCCAATAGACAAAAGCGTTGGTCAAACCGGTCCGTAGTCAAGCCGTTGAGTGAAGGTAAACACTGGAGCAAAGGAACACAGCAACACAGGAATCTGTAGTCCAAGGACCCAAGCTTGAGAGTTGGCAGTAACAAAGATTCACATCCCAAAAGAGACACTTTGCCTTCTGCAAAGAGCCATACAACCAAAACCCACTTTTATCTGAAAGCTCCTCATTAGAGGATGATGAGCTCCCCATCCTTTCCTCATTGCTCTCAGCTGCCTCCATCCCCGCAGCTGAACCCGAGCGCCCATCTCTCCACCTCTGCCAGCGTCTGTCAAGACTTAGGTCTTGCCAAGTGCTCCCCGGTTGCCAATCCCCAGTGAACCCCTCAAATTCATCACTGGAGGTGGGCTGGTTACAAATGTCCCTAATCTCTTGAACACGGGTCCAATCCAGCTCATCCTTCTCTCCCATATCACTCCCAGACCCATCACTCCTTTCAAACCCCATGAAATCCTCGTCCTCTGTAGGAGCGCTAAGTATTTCCCGGATGCGCTTCCTCTGAAGCTCCTCGTCGGACTCCTGATCGCGAGTAGCCCGCTTTACTCCCCTGATCTCCTCTCCATCCCCCATTTCACAATCGGAGAAGCCCTCAAACGTCTCAGAATCACTTGGGGCCATGATTATCTCCCTAATCCGCTTTCTCTGCTGTTCCTCCTCTAACACCTGCACAGATGTCTTCTCCCTTCTACCAGTAGTAGTAACATTACCATCACGCTGAACTACAACATTCATCATCGCATATGCAAGCTTGGGTTAATGCACATTGTAGCTGAGTAGTATCTCAGGAACCACATGTTGACTGTGCATCCTAAGGGTCTAAATGATTCCATTTCATTTCAATGTTTTATGTGAGCTAGTACATGCCTCTTTGAACAGGTTTTGCTTATGAGTAACTTACTATTGATGACTTGGACACACCCACACTGATAGCTATACCGGGCCCCTTTACATTTCTCTTCATACACTTTAAGTTTCTTTCTATATACTGGAGTCCCCCACCTGCTTCTCCTGTGCTTGCAACAGAATCATAGGAATAGCAGAGCACCTTTGTAGGATACGTTAGTATTTTTGGTTCCTGTTCTGTATGCTTTTACTAGATTTGGTAATTGTTTTCCTTACTATGTTCAGCCACTCAATGTGTTTCCTTTAGGTCCACATCATTGTTGACATTCATATATTGACTTTACTTGAAGAATTCTCCACTTTGCAAAATTTACCATTTGTGGATTTCTACACCTGTATCAACTACCACCTGAAGAAGACTCCATGTAGTTGAAACCAGTTGTGGTTTATAAACTGTGGATTCTTAAAAAGGACTGATATACTGTGCTTTGCTGTTGACAAACTTTGGTCTAAAATAAGGACTTACAAACTTGTACATTCAGCTAGAGGAATCAGCTGTGTACCCACATCAAGAAGCTCTGGATTAAGAGACTTGCAAAAAAAAGGACTTACAAACTTTGATTTGTTATTGATAAACTTTTGCTTTTCAAAAAGAACCTACAAACCTGTGCATTCTGCTGTATGAGTTAGTTGTTTATCCCATATAAAGAAATCTTTTGGTTTAGAGAATTGTATGTAGTATGCTTTGTAGTAGATGCCAGTACATTGAATGTGTTAGTATTATAAGCATAGATATGAGATACATTATTGTGAGTATATAACTGTATTATTTTTGGTCTATAATGGCCTTCTGCCTTAGTTTCTCAGGAACCACATGTTGAGTGGCCCCAAGTTAAATAATACTTTTTATCACAAAGGAGGTAGAATAGTATGTATGGGAGCATCTTCACTGTATAATTAATGCAGTTTGGTACCATGGCTGCCATGGCTCAATGCTAAGTAATCATGGCATTTGTAGCTTAGTGAGGTACTAGCACTCTTTGGCAGAGAAAGTGGAAAACCTTGTAAAACTACATATCCAATGATTTCGAAGCCTTGAGCCATGGGAAATAAAGTAGTGTCAAATTGCATTAATTTTACAGTATAGATCAGGCGTGGGTAAACTTCGGCTCTCCAGGTGTTTTGGACTTCAACATCCACAATTCCTAACAGCTGGTAAGCTGGCTGGGATTCCTGAGAGTTGAAGACTAAAACACCTGGAGGGCCGATATGTGCCCATGCCTGGTGTAGATACACCATGTGTGTGTATAGATTTCTTATCATCTAGTACAGTGGCTCTCAACCTGGGGTCCCCAGATGTTTTTGGCCGTCAACTCCCAGAAATCCTAACAGCTGGTAAACTGGCTGGGATTTCGGGGAGTTGTAGGCAAAAACACCTGGGGACCCACAGGTTGAGAACCACTGATCTAGAAGGCTGTTCTGCCTGGGTAGCTCACACAAAGTGAAAAATATTTAGGCAGCATACATAAGTGTACTTCTTTTTTATATTGGTATATTTGCATGGTATGTTACATGGCCTTGGAAAGGTATTTATACTCAAACACACAAGAAACCCACTTGCATGGAGAACAAAGTTTGGAAAAGTCAAGAGCTGTATACACTGTGTAACATAGGAACCAGCTCAGTTACCTTAATCCCTGCTGCAACAATCAAAAGTTATTTTGCTTGGCACTGTAAGCTATATTTTACAGAAAGGGATTGGCAAAACCACCTCTGAGTATTTCTTACTTAAGAAAATCCAATGAAATTCATGGGGTTGTCATAAGTTGAAAGGTAACTTGGAGGAATGCACACACTGACCTTCAATGACAAATGGTGGTACAGGTTATTGAATGCTTATTTTAGCTGCATAATTGTCTAGCTCTTAGCTAAACCATTGCTGTGCTTTCAAATGGTTTTATTTAGCCAAGAAAGATATTTTTCCTCCTAATTTCACATTTTTTCTAAAGCCTGCAGACTGCTCTGGGGCTTTGTAGGATATCAAACAACTGAATTAATAGTACACTGTTCAGTCTAAAATCCAATTCAAGAAATAAGAATACCTGTGAGATTTTATGGGTAGCTGGAAAGTGTGGGAGTTCAGAAAAATACTTTGAGTTTACACAATGTGCTGGGCACACTGAAGGAATGTTGACTATTTATTTGACCATTAGACCTGATGTCTTTTAGCAAATTGATTCTGAAAGTCCCATTACTTTGAGAAAGACTTTGACACATGGTGCTTGTAGTGCTGAAGAAGCGCACACTCAAAAGTGTTGTGGCTGTTTGGGTTTTGACTCCAAGGCATTTCACATTTTAAACTCGAATTGTAGTTCCACTGTTGTTCTCCAGAAAACTTCCAGTTTTAGGTTCAGGATCAATACAGTGGTCCCTCACTTATCGTGGGTGTTACATTCCTGGACCACCCACAATAAGTGAAATTCTGTAATGTAAGGACGCCCCCTCACCTTCCCTCCTCGCCCTCCTTACCACCTTCTTCCTCCTTTTCATTGCCACATGGGGTCTCTTGCCACCACTTTAACCTCATGATGCCTCCTCAGTTGCAGGGCGCAAGTGGTAGCAAGAGGCCTCTTGTTGCCGCTTGGGCCCCATGTGGCGTTGCAGCAAGAGGCCCCAGGCAGTGAAGAGGAGGAGGATGAGGAAGGTAAGGAGGACAAGGGGGGGGGGGAAGAAGAGCCATCCCATCCCCTTGCCCTCCTTACTTTCCTCATCTTCCTCCTCTTCACCACCTGGGGCCTCTTGCTACAACACCGCATGGGGCTCAAGCAGCAACAAGAGGCCCCAAGCGGTGAAGAGGATGATGATGAGGAAGGTAAGGAGGCCGAGGGGGTGGCTCTTCTTCCCACCTCGCTCTCCTTACCTTCCTCATCCTCCTCTTCACTGCCTGGGGCCTCTTGCTGCAATGCCGCCTGGGGCCCAAGCGGCAACAAGAGGCCCCAGGTGGTGAAGAGGAGGAGGATGAGAAAGGTAAGGAGGGCAATTAAAAAAAAAACACCACGAAACAGCAAGTCCGTGATAAGCAAACTGCAAAGGAGCGAGGGGCCACTGTATAGGCATCTTCTATTCCAGTTAATAGAAATTCAGTTTGTGAGTTGGAGCCAAATACTTGACAGTGTAAACTCAGAATATTATACAAAACATCCTTATTTTTCTTCCCAGCCTCCACTTCTTTCTTAGCAGAAGACATATATCAAGAAAGTGATGAAGATTCAAAGCAAGTAAAGGTATAATGAAAGCCGATAGGCAGTGCGATCGCTTTACTTTCTTGCCCTTGCCCGAGGTGTAGTGTGCCCTTAACAGTATGTAAGACCTGGGCTCACCTGCTAATAATTTATAATTTACTGCCCTAATTCATCGATTTGTTTCCACTAATTGTGCTTCATTTACTTGTGTGTAGTTTCCAGTACCTAAAGGGTTGAAAGGTTGCTGTAATTGGCACCCGCAGCTGCTCTTTCTTTTGACAGGGGATAATTTTGCAGCCTATGCTTTGTGTGACAGCTGCCTAATTGGGCATTCTCCCCTTGTAGCGCGCCTGCCTCCTCCAGCCTCCCTGCTGACAAATGGTGGTGGATTATAGATGAGGACATGCTGACCCGTTCGACCTTGCTGAGACAGCGGGGAGGGGCCTCCTGCTACTTCAGGGAAGCTTTGGGTCATTTAAAGGACAAGGTCAGGAGCCAGGTGGGGAAATGACATGATATCACATGACAGTAGCCTGATGACATGGTCGGTATGTCAAGGACAAGCTGATCGGTATTGATTATGCTTCCCTCTTCATGACTCGTCACCAAAAAGCACGTATATATCAAAAGTGTTTTGCCAATTTACAGGAGATGAAATGCCAAATGGTGCAGTGGCCCTCCCCCCACCACACACACACTTTTTCTTCCAAATGCAGGTCACACATGTAATAAAGCTCTGCTGATAATGATTCAAATTCTCAATCTCATTACCTGGGAAATGCTACTGCCTAAGAAGTCAGACAACTTACTTATAGCCAGTTGCAGTAGATTGTTTTAACATGTTATATTCCAGTTTGCAAATATATTGTCCCATTTCTACAAGTCTATTATAAAATATTACGATTTTATGATTAAGGAAAAGCATGTTTCTGATTGACTTGGAAAAACACTTTGTTTCTGTTGAGGAATCAAAGCACTTCTTCTTACTTTGCAGGCAAAAAGGGAGGCACCAAGAGCAAAATCCCAGCTTCTATTTATTTATTGTAAATATGCTCTGAATTGTACAAGTGTTCTGAATCAGATTTTCTTGTATTGAAAGACTTCAAGATTAATGACAGCACATTTGACATGATGTTGTGTTTGTTTGTGTATGTATGTATGTATGTGCGTGCATAGGTTGTCTTATAAGGACCCCATTAATTTCATAAGGCTTTCTTAAGCAAATCTTGGAATATTTTGTAAATCATTTGATATGGATAGTTTGGTATTTTTTCTTCTTTCACTGAATGAATATATTTACTTCTTCCAAACACATAAATAATGCAATCCTATATATTCCTTCTCAGGAGTAAGCTTATCCCCAGGTGGGTAGCTATGAGATTACAGTATAAATCAGTTTTAATGTTTAGAGCATGATCTAATTTTTGATCCCGGATAATTATTCTAAATGTATATTTATGTTCTGCTTTAAACTCTCAAACCAGTACCAAAAAACACACTTCACTGTCATTTTAGGGGAAAGAGAATTACTGTTGGGTGTTCTTGCATCTAAATCCTTGCATCTCACTGGGAAGCAATTGTAGTTCCCTGAGGTAAAGAGCCATCAATAGTAAAGTATGATGAATTAGTTCACTCAAGTAAGTGTGTGTGTATGGGTATGTGTGTGTATGCATGCTGACCTTGCTGTGCATGTGTTTAGCTGCGGAGGGCTTGAATCAAGCCTGGTGGAGGCTTAATCCTTTGCCCTTGTACACGTAGACTTGATTAGTAGTTGTGGTTATCTCAGCAGAAGACATTCCGCCCTCCTCCTGGTATTGGTTGGGACCTAGGCATTGGGGAGTAAAGTCAAAGGAGAAAGAAAAGAGATTTTGCATTAGTATTCTATGAAAGCCTTACTGTCTGCAGAACAAATTGATTGCTACAGTGTACCTGTGCTTGGCACCACTGCTGTGAAAGAAAGGTATGGTTGTAATCTGTTTTATTGTATTACCTATTGTCACACTCCAGGAATATTTAGCATTAAGCTCTCTCTTTGGCACATGCTATACGTCTCAGGAAAGAAATGAAATAAAGGGATGAAAAGCACAAGAGAGACTATTGGGGCTGTATCTTGGCTCACTATAGTAAACTATGTAGGCAGTTCTAATGAGGTACAATTTTGCTTATCCTGTATACTCCACTGGTAACATAAATGGAATGCTAATGAAAACCTGTGCAAAGTGCCCAGTGGCACAAATGTTTGTTATCGTTTTGCAGCTTGTCCAGATGGGTGGAAATTACAAGTAATTTGTAAGTTTTTAACAGCCAGGTGATTGGGGGAAATTTCTGGATGTGAACAATGTGCTTTGTTGATCAACTTAACATTTCACTGCACTGCTACGCTATACTGTACTGCATGGAGAGTTAAATTAAAGGAAGATACTCATGTACAGTGGATTCTGCATGCTGTCCTATACTGAAGAGGTTATTTTTTCCATAAGAAAATAACCCTGTCAGTATATAGGTGATAGCTTTTTTAATTCCTCTTGGCAAAACAATCTTCTGTAATTTTTACAAAATGTTATTATGGTGTTCTTTCTTTTAATAAGTCATCTACAGTCTTCAGCACTTAATCAGGCAGGATATATCTGTAATGTTTTCCCCTCTGAGTTTTCTGCTGATGTCAGTTGTCTGTGTGTGACAGGAAGTGTTTAGCTCTCTATCAAAGGTTCAGGCTGCTTCATCGTGGTCTATACAGAGTGTTTGACATTGCTGAAGTTGTGTTTGTAATTTGGATGTTTGCTTTTGGCTACGTTGAAGCATTTAAATTATTTTGGACCCGGTAACACAGAAAGTCTCAGCCAATTAAGATGCTGAGCAGGTGCTAATGTGCAATGCTTCTGTAATGCATTTTAAACTTCTAGAGAACTCACACTAACAGCTTAATGAGGAAATGGAGGTCTGTTAAAGCATTTTTATCCAATCTTATGCATGTATACTAATACATAAGCTTACTGAATTTGATGAACTTGCTCTCAGATTAAAAAAAAAAGACTATTGCCATAAGTTATCAGGTGTCTTTGGCAATACTGACATAGATATTAAGCAATCTGGCTTTAAAGGATCCAGAAGAAAGTTGTACTGATGATGGAAAGCTATAGGCAAAGCATGTGACTATTAATGATGCACCAAGTAGCTATGGACATTCTAATTGTGTTTGAGTCCTTTTGTAAAATAAGGACATATTTAAGTATATAATTACCATCTTTGTAAATAAGTGAGTTGCAATTTACTTTAAAAAATATTGAAAATGTAAGAATAAGAAACAGATTACAGTTTGCCATGCTGAAGTAAGAGTTATTTTTGTCTTACATTGTTAATGTGATTTTGATACCTCCAATTTTGATTTTTAAACATTTATTTTGCATATACATTGACAAATAAAATCGTACTTCATGGTAATTAACTTTCTGCCACATGAAATTAAATCTAATAAAATTAGGACAGCAAAAAAAAAGTTATTTTTTGAACTTCCTTGTAACTACTTTCAAAGGACAGTAGTATTCAACTATAATAGTGGATGAAATTATTAAAAACTCAGTAGATTATTTGTGTTACCACATCTTAAAAATTCAGCCATAGGAACAATGAGTACATTTATAATCTGTCAGTGAATTGTTGTATTGTGTGTGTATAATTCCCCTTCTTGCTTTTAAAAGTATTTTAATTGCATATTTAATACCAGAATTTTGTCAGAAATCTATTTCATTTTCCTTAATTCTGCAGGGAATTCTTGGAAGATGATATGGAATACATTACAGTGAGCACATGATATCTGTTGGAATTTGGCTCTAGAACCCCTGTGGATACCAAAATCTATGGATGCCGAAGTTCCATTATATAAAATAGAGTAGTAAAATGGTTCCTTTATATTAAATGGCAAACAAATGAGTGTCAGAGAGATTTAAGTTCTATGACATAGTTAGTAAACAAGGTATGTCTACATATCAGCATAACAATATACTTTGTGTAGTTTTTCGTCTTAGATACTCTTAAAGGGGACTTTTTGAAAAGATACTGTAAAGTGAAACTTTTAATTTTCCATACAGCCACTTCAACCTTCCTAGTTTCTTCAACTATTTTTCCTTGTTGCCCATCAGCACTACCTGCTGAAAAATCTTGATGCCTCCTGCAATTTTTATTCTTGCACAAGTATCAGCAATATCAGCTTTCCTGTCAATAGGCTTGTTTATGTGGCCACTGTCTGTGACATTTTTCTGAATGAAATGTTGACAAAGACTGAACATGAATCATGCTCTAATCTTTACCTCTGTGCAAGGATAGATGTCATGTGTACCAGAAGGCAGCCAAATGGCATTCAGTACCAGCTTTTAATACCAACTCTCCCTGCCATATGAGCTTATGAATCTGCTGCATATTGAGTCATACCATCGGTCTTAACTATTCAGCAATGTATACTGTAGCAGTGCCTTTTGAATTTCATACTGAGATCCCTGACAACACCCTTCCCCCCTCCCTTTTAACCTGGGTACTGGATTGTACTTTTTAAGCAGAAATTTTGCCTGCAAAGCATGCGCTTGTTCATGGATCTATGGTCTTGCAAGGTTTCTCTTCTCCATGTAGACTCTAATTGGTATTTAAAAAGGGGTTCTGGAAAAACATACTGAAGTAAGTAATGTTTGTCGTCAACAAGCAATCGATAATAGTGACAGGAAGGGGAATAGTTTATGAATCACCTTATGAGAACACATAGATATGCCATTTTGGTAGCCAGGAAAGGGTGTGGGTGAACTACTAAATTCTTTAAGAGTAGGGTAAAATCATATGTGAAGAATGATAATTTTTCAGCAGTGAAGACAGGAACATCCATATGTAGGTTGCCCCTTTCATTCATTTGGATAGGTAGGTATGTGCAAGTCTTTTTGAAAGTGCCCTCTCAGGGGAGCAACCCTTTGTAAAGGCCAATCAAGTTCCTGCCTTTTAATTCCAATAGGATACTCTCAGCTTTGCTCCAATTCATCTATCTTTTCCTCCTCTTCTTCTCTCCCCCCTATAAAAATACCCTTTACTCCTTCCTTACTTTTGGTCTTTGTCCCAAACTGTCTTTGTCCCAGACCTTCTCAGTGTCCCTCGTCATTCCTCTAACTCTATCACTCACCCCTTTGCAACTGCTGGGAGACTTTGTGGGTAGGAAGCATACACAAGCTATCTCAGAGTCAGAAGCACAAGTTGCTCTGGAGATGCAGGAATTCCCCAGAAGGCTCTCTTTCTAGCTCATTGAAGTGGGAAGTTAGGATGGAGACATAGGCAGACTGGGATTGGGCAGAGGATGGGAAGAGATACTGGATCAAACAGGTGAAGGAAAATCTTCCCTATCACAGCCAAAACTAAGACCATCATTCAGACTCAAAGGGGCCAGGGAGTGGGGGAGATGGAGATCTAGCACAGGAGACTGTGAGGACAAGAATCTACTCTGCAACATCATGGTTTGGCTGAAAGAGTTGGTGTTGCAGGAAGCTGCAACCCTAGTTTTGACAGCTACACCCCCAACAACAAAAGCCAGTCCTGCAGAAATATCCTCCTTTTACACACAGTCAACCCTCCATATCAATGAATTCTGCATCAATAAATTCCACCATCCATGACTTGAAAATATTTCAAAACAAGCCATTAAAAAAACATGACCTTGCCATTTTATATAAGGGATACTATTTAGCTATGTCATTGTGTATAATGGCATTTGAACATCTACAGATTTTGGTATCCATGGGAGGGGGGGGGGGGGGTCCTGTAACCAATCAGAGTGGATAACTAAGGTTCACAGTATTTATGGTTTGAAAAGGCCAATATGGTCTGCTTTACACACACTTTGGTTCTGAGACCAATCCAATCCAATCGGCCTTTATTGGCATATATAACAAGACAGTATAAAATACAGTATAAATTATAGAAAAAGAAACTTCACATTTGCTACACATTTAGTTTAAAGACTGCATTCAGTTCTGAGACTAACAAGCCTAATTTTTTTACATGAGACTTTCTAAAGCAGTGGTTCTCAACCTGTGGGTTCCCAGGTGTTTTGGTTTACAATTCCCAGAAATCCCAGCCAGTTTACCAGCTGTTAGGATTTCTGGGAGTTGAAGGCGAAAACATTTGGTGACCCACAGGTTGAAAACCACTGTTCTAAAGCCTAACATATTTAGGAGAAAAGCGTGGAAATCTAGTTAGAACACAGACCCAGGAGTGCTCATGTGGGGAATGAAGATATACTGCAACATTTGTTGCAGGTGTAATTTGTTTTCTCTAATAGTGAACAGATGATACAGTGTCTGTTACATCGATCAGAAACCAACATCCACAAAATAGTCTCTTTTGAGGGAGACTATCAAATTGGTGAGGGAGAGGAGGAATCTAAAGTTTACAAGGAGGTTCAGAATATATGAGATTATCAACTGAATGGTAGAATTGAGGAGTGGGCTGCGTGCTGAGGATAAAACAGATAAATAGTTTGTTTAAACTAAGCTTGAGTTTGAAAATCCATCCTTTTAATTCCATGTCAACTTTAAGGGTATATGCCGATAAGAGGTTGCCATTGGCCATCCCAGAGAAAGAAGACAGGAAACACCCCACACTAAGTTTCCCTTTACATGATACACTTATAATTCTAAATTCCACATTCATTGTTGTGGCAACATCCCATGGAATAAAACTGGGGAAACATAGGAAAACAAGATTGGGCCATTGGTCACTTGCTAGGCTGGTTGGTGGGTTCTAAAATTCATGATATATTTTTTCTAAGGTCTGCCTCTTCACTTGATAGAATGGAGTATTCCTAATCTACATGATTCCCATCTTCACCCTGTATTCATCAGTTCCTGAGACTTGCAATTCATAGTGGCATAGTTTAGAATTCCCAGCCAGGGTAATCGAGTGTATTGCCACACTACAAACCCCAGTATTACATAGGATGGAGACATACCAATCAAAGCGTAATCATAATGCTACAACTGTGTAATGCAGAGGCGTCCTTAGTGTCACGATGCATGAGTGGAGAGGGCGGAGCATGCTAGTATACATTATGCAGGCAGTCTCCCAAGTTACAAAGAAGATAGGTTTGTCCTTAAGTTGAATTTGCATGTAAGTTGGAACAGGTATATAAGCTTTGGATAGCATAGGGAGGAGCTAACACCCTTGTGGTGTTTGTTTTACTATCTATGCTCCTATTCAAGAGATTTCACCTCACTTTCTGTCTCTGTGATAATTGGGTTTTGAAAAAAATGGCTTGTTGTGGAAACAAGGATTGGGGAGAAAGCTTCAGTGAAGACACCTTTTTCCCATGATAACTCTTCTTAGGGGTAGATTTCTCTCCCTGTTGTCTCATGCCTGTTCTAAACTATGAGTCATTTGTAACTCAGGGGCTGCCTATAATCCCCTTATCTATGGATTTCATATCCACAGTTTCACTTACCAATACTCCAAAATATCTACCCACACCTAAGTAGTATTTGTTGCCTCCCTAGTTTCTCCCATACAATTCTATTGTATCTTTCCTGCTCAGATATACTGAAAATTTAGGATTTCAGGCATGCTTGGAATGTATCACCCTGGTATAGGTGTTGTTCTTCCTCCTCTTTTATGATTGCTTCACTGAAAAGGACAAGGAGTGAGAGAGTGGATTAATTCTGTGTTTGGGTCAGCTCATTGAGTTACATTTGTCTGTTTTATCTCTTTCTTCTGAGTTTGTGGGTAATCTGTACCAGAATTTTTTAAAAATACAACATTTCCTCCTATTTCTCAGTCATTCAACTAACATGATATGCTCATCTTAATGATGATGATGATGATGATGATGATGATGATGATAATATAAACTTAACAAAATACCCACAGTTGTGGGTGTCCCCAAATCAGAGTCCATTAGCACAGTGGTTCTCAACCTGTGGGTCCCCAGGTGTTTTGGCCTACAACTCTCAGAAATCCCAGCCAGTTTACCAGCTGTTAGGATTTCTGGGAGAAACATCTGGGCACCCACAGGTTGAGAACCACTGCATTAACACAATGCTGCTGCATGGTTTGAAAAAGAATACTAGAAGTAAGAGGGGGTTGTCATTTTTATCACAAAGGATGCATTGGCAGGAAGAAACCTGTCAGCTATGCAGAATGAAAAATGTATGATTTAAATGAAGATGGGATGATTCACCTGTATACTTTTCTCCCAGACCCAGTTGTGCTCCATCAGTCTTTTAACCAGCTTGGGGAGGGGGGAGGGGGGGCTCTGTAGCATTTAGAAGACAGCTCCAGTGTGAATGTGTGTCCATCCTATAACAAAATCTGAGAGGGGAACTTGTGCAGCTCTTTTCACTACTACATGATTGTTATACTCATTTGTGGGCATTAATTTTGTATTTACAGGCAGTCCCCCAGTTACACACAAAATAAATTCTGTAGGTTTTTTTCTTAACTTGAATTTGTATGTAAGTCAGAAAAAGTACATTTCTAAATATAAGACACATTTATATATTTATAAGCTTTGGATATCATAGGGAAGGGTTAACACCCCTGTTTTGCTATCTATGCCCCTGTTCAGAAGATTTCACCTCACTTCCTATCTCTGTGGTAATTGGATTTTGAAAAAAAAATGTCTTGTTGTGGAAAGGATTAGTGAGAAAACTTCAGTTGAGACATCATTTCCCCATGATAACTCTTCCAGGAATTAATTTCTCTTTTGAGAGGTAGATTTCTCTCACTTCCTGTTTTCTCACCTCCGTTCTTAACTATGAGTCATTTGTAAGTTGGATGTTTGTGGTTCAGGGACTGTCTGTACATTGTCCATAATGTTTTATATGACTCTTTAAGTTCCACTTTGGAAATAGAGTAAAATGGGGAAAAATCAGTGGAATGGCAAATAAAATTAAGATATTTTAAACTGCCTGTAACGTATAAAAATATGCAGCTCAAATGCAGAAATTATCTATTGTTTATTCAAGCTATAACTTGTTTTATTACCATAATTTAGGTTTCAGGCTTCACTGATCTAGTAAATTTTCAGTTGCTAATACTGATTATGAGATACTCTGCCTCTGGAGTGGTTCGTAAAGTTTACACATTTAGAAATGAAAGGCTTCCTCTAACTATGGGCTAAAGCCAATTTAGCCAATTCCAGCCAGAATAAACCCATTGACTCAATGGGGCTTAAGTATTGATTTAACAAATCTCATTCATCCAATAGATTTGCCTTTGTTAGAAGTAACAATTTGAGATAATCCTATAGACCTCATAATTTGTTTTTCATATATGAGCCCCTTGTTGCTTCATTGCAATTTATTCTTATAATTAGTGACTATCTACTCAGTGTTCATTGTGAAAAATATGTGGCTCTTCAGGAACAAGTTAGCGAGATGAAATAAAATGGCAGTAGGAACAACCAGGTTCTTGTTGTGGCCAATGAAGAGAGATTCAAAAGAGAGTTTAGCTTTTAATGAACATTAACTGGATATAAGGCACCCTGAAAATTAAAGGTAAAATTCTGAGTGTTTGATATATGGAGGCGAGGGTCATCATAAAGTTGAAAGTTCATCAATGAAAAGGCTTTTAGAAAGTTAGATAAAAAATATTTTAAATAACAGAATTTAAATGGGTAAAGCAGACAATTTCAGAAGAGAAAAAGTTACAAGTCAGGATAATACTTTGATAATGGACCTGAGTATCAGAGTTTATAGTCATGATGATATTGAAGGAAGCACTGTAAAACAGAAAACATTCATCATCGTTGGACTGCTTAGTTCAGGACTAAGTATTCTGACCTTGATTCTTTTAGGAGATGGATCATTTCAAAGCCTAAATATAGGGGGAAGTGGTCTCTCAGATAAAGTTACACTTGATTTAGCACCGGGTAAAGTTCCTCTTCTGGCTAAATTTAAAGGGATGTTCTTTAATTAGGATAAAAATGAAGAATTGCTTCCAATCGTCTCTACTAGTTTTAGGTTGCAATCTTTTTTCTTAGTACTTTACTGGTATTCAGTCCCTTTGAAGTCAGTGGGAGTTAGCTCTCAGTCTTACTATAATTTATATATTTCCTTAAATTATTTAGCCAAAAGCCAAGATTGACCTCTTCTAATAATATGGTGTTTTATTTAAAATTCTGATGGCAAATAAGTAATAAATTTTTTTATCATTATACATTTTCAACTTTGCTTCCCTAATACCTGGATTTGGTCTTAGAGATTGATCTTTGTTACTGTTATAGAGTATGACTCACATGATTGTTGCTCACCATGACTATTTAATCTTTGACCTGGCTTTCCCAAGAAGGCAAACTAGGTTGTCAATTAGTGCTAATTAGGAACTGTCATTTTGGGAATAGGGATAACATGTGGGTCATGACTACTACTGAGTGCTTTTTTAGAAGTTCAGTATATATATTGCCAGCTAAAATGATAAGTTCCACTATATATGACTTTTATATTTGCTGGCTACAGCTTGTCCAAAATAGAAAGATGTACAACAGATCAGCAACTACATTTAGAGTTTTCCAGTTTTGTTTTTTTACCATTTATCTGCTGACAACCTGTGTTTGGTTTCCAACTGTAAGCTGCTCAGTGTACAACTAAATGATCTGAAGTTGAATTTATCTGTAAAATTTTTACTTTGATATATTTTGAGACCCAAGGATATGAAAATCAAATTTTGTATGAATGTTCTGTGGAAAATATGAAGAAACACAAGTCAGTGCAATTACTTTTAAAGAGGATAATATTTTTAAGTTTGGTACATACCAGTGTACAATTTAGCTTAACATGCATGTCAACTAAAAAGGAAATTAGCCTGCTAATAATATTTTGATTAAAAAACTTTCCAGTAGAACTTCAATCATGTAAATTTTACAAGAATGAAAAGCAGGAAAATAAAACATTTCCAGACTAATAAAATAATGCAGTATTAAAAGATTGTTGTTAGTGCTAACTATGCTAATTGTAATTATTTAAAGTATATTGATTGTAATGTTACATTGCCCCGGTCCAGGAGACAGATCCAGACTTTTCAGCATTACTTTGGTAATAGCAAGAAATATGCTCAGTTGATTGTAATGGGAAGCAGCTATAGAAGGACTTTCCTACTAGAGATAAAGCAAAATCACATATTTTTGACGACGATGACTCCATCTTTTGATCTTGAAGAAGCAATTTTCTCAGGCTCTTAGACACAAAAGAGACTTCACTAGAATTCCCCTCTCCTCAGAATTCCACTTTTACCATCCTGTTAGAGTCAAGCAACGAAATCATAGTAGTGCTTGTTATATGTCTTAGCAGTAGGTATTCCATATAGCAGCTGGTATTGGAAGCCATGTGACTAGTAGCTGGTGGTAGCCTTCTTAAATTTTATGGATCCACTTTTAAACCTGTCCAGTTTGGTAGTTGTCACCACATCACTTGTGATGAATTTCATAGTTTAACAATATACTTCAGTATCATATATACTCATGTATAGGTTGAGAGCAGGCATGGGAGCCAAAATTATGGATTTTTATATGGCCATAATTTTATAAATCATGGGTCATTCCACGGAGAGAAGACACCAGTGCCACATCAGAGGCTCAGCAGCCCCTGGTTGCACCACCCTTTCCCCACCCAGGCATTCAAAAAGCCCAGAGGAGGTACTATGGCAGAGAGCGTTGAGGGAGTTGATGCTCCTTTAGGTTCTCCCAGGATATAGAAGTTCTTGCCTTTCACCACTGTACTCAGATAATGTGATGTTTCCTTTTTCCAATGGACATTAAGGAGCAGTTCTCACATTGACCCGTGGGCAAGTCAACTCAGGGTTTTTGGATTGATTCTTTTGGGCTGAAATTTCTAGACTTATACATGAGTATATAGGGTACTTCCTTTTCTCCTTCTTGTAATCTCTTACCACCAAATTTCATTGAATGTCCCTAGGTTCTGTTATTATCTCTTTCCTCATGCCATTGCTCTTTCATGGCCTCTTTTCCTCACTTTAACCTTTCCCCCTAAGCTACAAAGCTCCAGTCCCATCTCTTTGCAAAGAGGAGTAGCCCTTAAATAATTTGGATTGTCCTTCAGTTTTCATGCTTTAGTGTATTTTTGGGGTATAATGGTTGCAAGAATATACATTTTTGTTGTTGTTGTCACATGATAGATTTGGAAAAAGGCATTATAGTATTTTGAGATTTTAAAGATTTCATAATAGCCCCCAACACGAAACTTGCATTTTCATAATTAGCACCCATTGTATACAGATTCTCATTGTGTTTTCCACAAATGGCTTAGTTCTTTTTTAAGTTATCAGCAACTTAGGCCCCTTCTGTTGATATGTGAACTTGTGTTCTGTTTTACCTTAAATGTGCATTCTTTCTTTATTTGCATTACACTGCATTTTCATTATTTTTCACCTGGACCTTTCTTTGCATTTTTTTTTGTTTTTAGCACCGTAAAAAAATTGTCATCACAATCCCATAATCCCAAATCCTTTGTAATTTTAGGCTTATTTCTAAGTCACATAATGTGCTGAGGAAGTGATTGTGTGGCTATTAGTTACTTGCCAAATCCTGCAGTCCATTCATGTTTAGGGCCACAGGTATTCCTCCAGCCTGACTCATTGTCTCAAAATAGTGGCTCTCTGCAAGTGCTAGAGGTGAAAGAAAAGGGAAGTGAAATAAATTAAATAGAAATATCATCTGGAATGTCAGTCTGAGTAGTACATTGAATGACACTAAAGAACCTCAGTAAATCCCTACTTTTATCACCACATCAGTCCCAGCAGCAGTGAAAAGCATTTTAGAATTGTAATAGTTACAGCTCCTATTCATTCATGATATTTGGTATCTATAATTTAGATTTCTTCCTTCATGTCCACTCTAGATAAGCAACAAAGAGAGATACTATTACCTTTTTGCAATTTAGATTCCATTTACATATCCTTAGTGTTGTTTATTTCAGTCTACAGGGAAAAGGTGAAGCTGGTATCAGTGTTCTGCGAATGTTTAATAAGATATTTGTTTATGAATTCTTAACATTTCATTGTCGCAACTGCATATTTACAGTTCATGCCATCTTTTTCTTATAGATTACTTGCACTAACACTGCACATCAGTCAACTCTAAGGAGAAGAAAAATGACAAAAACTGTACAATCATCAGTCTGAATCACTGACCACTGAATCAGAGCTAGAAGAAGCAACACCAATGCATCAATTTGATTCTACAAACAAAATCAGGTAATTCAGACACAGTGCACATTGACACCATACGATATGAACTCTGATGTAAAACAATAACAGCAGGTACAAATCCACTGGAACACTCAACTGATCTTGGACCAAAAAGGAAACAGATGAGTCAGTCAACACTGCTTTTTTTAAGCTTACATATTCTGTGGAGAAACTTCTTACAGTTGTCTTCATTAGTTGATAATTTTCAGAAATTATTAAGAGAATGTATTATAGGCTGAGATTCCCTCATCCAAAATGTTTGGAATAAAAGGTTCTGGGGTGTTTTTTTTTGGAGGGGGGGGGGGGGTAGGAATACCTGTATTTGCGTGTACATAGCAGTCATGGGCCCAGTTACTGTTTCATCTGTTTAATTTATGTTTTGGTACTGTTTTGTTCATTTGGAAGGCACAAAATAGTACATCCCCCTCTGGGACAAAAATATCAGTAAAATGAAAGGAAAATAGGAACAGTAACCGTTCAGTCGGCTGATTTTCAGTGCTTGGCTGTAGGCCCTGGAAGGCGCGAGCGCTTTGGGCCTGCTCGCCACACATGCACTCTCTTTCCAAGGAGAGAGTGTGTGTGATGAGGAGGCCCAAAGTTCCAGAGTCTGCAGCCAAGCTCCGAGCACTAGCCCTAAAACTGAGGGAAAGGGGATCGTGGAAACCTGCCCATTGCCGCCAATGGGCTGAAAATATTCATTTTTTTCAGATCTTGAATAAAAAAGCTCATTTGGAAAGGTGCCTATTTTCAGGAAAAGTGCTCAAAAACAAAAATGTGGCCTTACAAATGAAACAAACAAGTGTACCTTCAATTTTGAATTCTTATAATTATCTGTATAAGTTATCTGGAAATTTATGAAGTTCATGGTCAGGCAATTCCTGCATTAAAACCAAGGTTTTTTTAATCATGTATGTTTAATTAGGGTTCTTTTAAAAGCCATCGTTGCCAAAATATTAAGCTTTAGCTTAAGAGTAACACCTTTCTTCCTTATAAATGCACCTGTTTCAATGGAAAATTGGTTTTATGTATTTTGAGCTCTTTCTTCACATGCATAGCACACTCTGATTAAGGATCAAATGCCTTTCTTCAAAGCTTATAATTTCCCAAAGTGGTTCAGTCTCACATGAAAATGCATGCACACAAGTCAGTAAAAGCATAGTTTTGTTTTGCTGGACAAATAGTTGTTAATGAGAAATTCTCACAACTGCTGTAGAAGGTTTTTTAAAAAAAAAAATCTGTATACTTTTATAAAAATAATTACTAATTGGCAATGCTCAGTGAGACTTAATTCAGAGCAGATTTATATATTTGTATAGGATTGCACTACAATACTACAAGCATGCATATTTACAAATATGTTTCAAATTACAATTGATTTCCAGCTAATCACCTAATACTCAAATTATATGCCCACTTTCCTTGCACTCAATGAAAGTTACATTTGAGCACTGAGAGTTATATTTGAAAGAAAAAATTTGTTTGGCCTTGCTGAGTCCAGTAGATTTTAGAGAAAGTTAGATATATGTTGTGTTTAAATGTTCTTTGTGTAACAGTCCGGTTATATAGAAAAGTATTTTTGCTAACTCAAGAAATGTCAACTGTTGATATATTGAATGTGTAGCCCCTGAAGAAGACCATTCAGTGCAACATACAGTAAAAGCCATATGTTATGGATAAAATAGGATAAACATAAAGATTTTTTAAGAAATAAAATAGAAACTATTAATAAGCATCTGAAAACTTGTCTCTTCGTTTACCTCTGGGTTTTAAATGTTCCCAAGGAAGAAGAGATAAGGGGAAGAAAAAAGCAGATTCCATTTTATAGTAATCTGTTCAAAAACAAATCAAGAGGAAAATAGGTTGTGGTGCAATGTAATTCTGAAAAGGATAATATTGGAAGCTGCTGCCTGCCATTGTCAGGGATGGTATTCGTTTCAGAAGAGCTTCCCCTGATGCACCATCATTAGCAAGCTAATAAGTGCCTACCCCAACTTTACATCCAATTTCATGCCATATAAAAATGGCCATGATTTCAGATCCCTTCTTCAATTTGGAAAAGCATTTCAATTTGCAAACATTTGACTCAGCATATCTTCGTAAAATCCTTCATACTTCTTTAGATAAAAATCATCTGTTGGGCCAAATGTAGTCACTCTTTTTCATGTATATTTTTAGCAGCTCTGGAAAATACCCCTCTTCAGCAGTTTTCTGATGTGTATTTTGAAAGCGTTTTTCTATATCAAGAAAAATTATTCTCAGTGATATCAGATGTAACCAATCTTAGGTATGTTCTTGAACCCCCATCACAAAATAAAGAGGCTAGACAACAAATTTACAATATAAAGGGGTCATTATTTGACCTATTTGTTTATTCATTTATTGTTGAACTTTTGCAACCTGTGGGTTTAGTCAAGAGATAGTTCTTACTTCACTGACCACCTCAACAGAGTACCCTGGACCAGCATCCAACCCACGAGGGGCAATCCAAACTATTTTGGTTGCTCACTCCAGCTGAACTACTAGGAAGGCCATTCATGAGCACTCCCTCCAAAACCACAAGGTTTTATAAGAGTGAGAAACTTTCACTTGTGTTTCGGGGGGGGGGGGGTTGCATTTTCAGTCCACCAATGTAGAGACCCTAGAGAGACCGTTCCTGAAGCCCACCTTTCATCCACAAAGGGGGGGGGGGCTTTGTGCCTACTGAATCTAATTTTAACTTTTTACATGCCAGGGACAAACTATTTAAGTAACAACCCTTCAAGCCAATATCTACCTCCTACAGAAACAGTCTGGGGTAGGCAAAAAAACAAACAAACAACCAGATGGAACATAGGGGAAAAAAATCCTACCCAGTCCTTATGCAACCAGCATAAAATTCACACTACCCTGACAGTGGGCGGGTGGATCACACAACTTGAAAGGAGGCTGGTTTTCAGGGGCAGAGCCTATTTATAGGCTTCTCCGTACCATGTCACATGCAGGGGAAAGGCTTAAGACATCCAATCCCCCCAGGCTCCATCTGGCCTCTTCTTGTGGGCCATCAAATGCCTCCCCTCACCACAGGCTTCACCTTTGTGGCTTGGGTTGGGCTATTTCCTTAATTATTGGGTACATATTTATACTTACAGTATGTATGTGCATTTCATTACTAAAATTTAAATAAGAATCAACCATAATATTCATGAGAATATTATTCCCAATTATGAATGCCAGAATTAGGTTTGTATATCAAGCATTTAAAACAACGACATAACAACCTGATCACCATTAAGCTTTTAGTTCCAGTTAATAGAAATTTAGTGGATTTTTTTCCACCATCCACTCTCATCAGCTATAAGAAATAAGATTTTCCTCCTCTGCCCATTTTTATTTACATTGTACTTTCTTGTCAGGGTGGAACTCAAGCTTTTTTGCAATGAGGTGAAAAGAAGTGATAGAAATAGTATACTAGACAAAAAAAACAACAACTCTGGACCATCTCTTCCATTTACACAATAAATGCCATGGGATGACAAAACAGAGGCCACAGTCCTACCATCAATTAGTTATATGATAGTCCCCAAGCATTACCTTCTTGTTTTGAACCTCCAGAAGGAATAGAACGACTACAAAATATTGCCTCAAAAACCCATCTCATTGAAGTCGTCGAGAAGGACACTATGGGCAGCAATATTGAATGGCACTGAGTGACGTCCAGTGGAACTAACAGGAACATTCTCCCCCTATCTAGTTCCCAGCAGAGAGCACCCATCAAGGTGACCAAAGCTGTCTCCATTCCACATCCATTTGTTATGGGTTCAGATAGTGTCATCCAGAAACACCTGGAATGTTAGACACTAGCATATAATTATAGCACAGGGTGGAATCCAGGGTGGTATTTTTAAATCTGGACATTACCATTGCCTATGTCCCATCTAGTCAGTTCTCCTCTGTGCTCTTTGATAAAGCCGAGAAGAACAAGATTCTAGCATATATGTAGTGGCTTTCATTTATCCAAGGATCTTGTCTGCATCCTCAAGCTGCACAAGTTGGTTCTACCTTGTAGCTGGCAAAGTTAGTTGTCAATTGTAGCAAAGCTATGGAGAAAACCTGTTTAACGCAGCAGAAAGAAGACACAAGAGATCAGGGGCAGGGCTAAGAAAACAGTATTCAGCTTCATTTCTCTCCTTTCCCTCCATCAACATACTTGGCTGGTGTGGCTTTGCTTTATAGCTAACATAAGGGATGTTTACACAGAAATTCCCAACTATATACATAAATTCTGCTAATATAGTTACACGGGGCTTATCTGTTGTTTATGCAATAATGCAGATGTGATCTTTTGTGTAACTGTTTACATAATGGAAAACTGTTAAAGTTGCTCTATGTTAATTCTATAAATAGCCATTCCTACAACAAACCTTCGAATACTCAAAGTTTGCCAGTGAAATAACTTCTAAATAACAGCATCACACTGGGTGCACAAAATGCTCTGGAAAAGACCTATTTGAATATCATCAATAAAATTTAGGATGGAATAAACTAATTGATTTTCTGATTTATATATTTAAATAAAAGATAATGGCAGCAGACAACTTCTGGTTTCTTTGAGAACAAGCTATTTCTTATGCTGTTTCTCAAGCTTGGTGCTGCATTTTAAATGTTGTCCTACATAAATTGAACTGAAGATTTAAAAAAAAAAAAAGAAATCAAGAAGTGCACTATATAAGGAAATGAACTGCATTTTCTGGTAAGTGTACTAAAATCCCCCAAGCTTTGATCAAATGCCAGCTGTTACATCAGTCCTGTTTGTAATCTTGCTTCCTGATCTGTGACCTTGACCTTGTACCATGTCTGTATGTCAAATCTATTTTTGTGATACCTAAAGTATAGGATTTTTACTGCAACTTTGCATGGTTGTTTATTAGAATTTAAAAGCTGAAACAAAAAATCCATTATTTCAGCAATAAATATAGTGGAGCTTTAAAATGCAGTTCAGTTCAGTTCAAATATATGAATAAGTGCTTTTCAAATGTGCCTTAAGTATACTAATGGCATAGTGCACACTTGTTTTGTTGTCAGATTTTTTTTCTGGATCTCATATTTTATTTAGTAGTCAAGTTTGGCTGTGATACATTCACGTAATTATAGATTATTATAATCTTTATTCTTCTGTGTACCGATTTAATAGACCACATTTACATATTGAAATAGATACTTAGGTAAGTGGGGCTAGAAACTCTACCATGACTTGGAACATCCAGAATCGAATTAAAGTGCAAAGTTACTATTTAGTGATGTAATTATTTGCTAATTTTCTACTCAAAGAAAACAAGTACCTTTTTTCAATTTTCTTCTCACTAGAAGAAACCCACTGGGTGACCTTAAACAGGTTACATTTTCTCAACCTCAACAGAGGGCAAAAACAAAAGCCCTCTGAACAATTTTTCCAGGAAAATTCTATAATAGACTTGCACTCTAAGTTATAAATAACTTGAAGCCACACAACACACAGGTCTTTTTAATCAATTATATTAATAGAGTATTACAGTAGTTTTTCAAGTTGCTAGGTCTTTTTAAATCAAAAAATCATGCTTTAATGTGAAAGGAAATAATAAAAAGTTTTACAAATATTGGTAATAGTTCTAATAATGAAAATACTGGTGTAGTTTTTCTGCACTACTTACACATAGTGCAGAAATACCATAAAGTCAATAGTCCTTTCATTTTTATCACTTTCATTATTTATATAATGGTTTTATTTGATTCTGTGTTCTTAGCTACATGAATTACATCTATGAAAAACCCTGGTCTGAATACAATTGAGAGTTCCAACTAGAGTAGACTTATTGAATATATGAGTGACTCAGCTATACTCTACCAGAAGTAGCACATAGTTATAGGGCTATGTTCTAACATGGAAGAGCCGTTAGATAAGTGCCAGGATTTGTGGTACCTGGAGATTCAGATCTGCATTTCAAACTGTATTGCTGATTGATTCTGTATTCAAGTGGCCAACTATTTCATATTAATATATCAACTCCAGAGATACAAAGACATGTTAAACTTGTTGTTTTCATCAAGGTCAAATATAATTCATGATGGGGATGAGAGACTGATTTCTCCTGTATGGATGTTACCTATCTCCAGTCCTTAATATTAAATGGCGGGGGGGGGGGTCTGCTTATTTTGGTGCAGACTACTGGTATAATGTTCTCATTCAAATTAAGAGAGTTGCCAGTGTTGGATGCCTCAAACATCAGCTGAAAACCTGTTTATCCAGAGATTTCCCTGCTCATTTTCCTAATTGTCATTTTGTCATTTTGTCATTTCCCATTTTGTAATGATTAACAAATAATTTTATGGACTTGACTGTTTTATTGTTTTATTGTTAATCATTTAGCATCAGAGCAGTGTCTGTAGTATAATTCTGTAGATGTGGAACTGCAAGATTATTCCACATTGATATCAGCTTGCATATGTAAAACATCCTGTTTATCAAGACAAAACAGTGCAATAAGTTAACAACTGCAGTGGGGTTTTTAAGTATCCTACATGGTCATTACATTGATCAGCAAAGTAGATCACCACTATAATCAGTTCTGAACTCATATTACAGTAAGTTTTAACACGTTGATAAATTCTTAATGGTTTGGATTCATGGTTTCAGATACACAAGTGTACTTTGAAAGATAGTAACAATTATGTGAATTGGTCCAATGGATTTATTATTGTGTATGCCTTCAACTTGTTTCTGATTTATGGCAATAGTAAACTAAATCTATCACAGGTTGCCTTAACAAAATATGATTGTGGGGGAGGGGGGTCACTTTGCCTTCCTTTGAGGTCGCTGGAATCTGATTTGCCCAGTGGGCCAAGAAGGGATTCAAACCCTCACCTCCAAAGTCATAATTTTTTTTTTGAATTATTAAAAACTTTTGAAGGAAAAACAGAAGTAATTTTTACATTGTCTTTGAATTTTATTACCAATTGTTTCAGTATACCAAGAGAGTAGAGAATTTGATTTTTTTAGTGTCAAGTGGAACAAAATAAGGCATTCCATCCTTTCCTCTTTTTTAAAAGGAAATTGCATGTGAGCTCCAAGCTATAACAGGGATACAAATTTGCCCAAATCCAAAAGCTTTCCAAGAAAATTTTGGACTGGAAATGTTCTGCTGCTTGGGTTCTTAGAAATCCCATTCATTTATTGTCATAATCTTAGAGTCAAATCTGAAATTTTACATTTGATACTATCTTTATTGGAAACTTATTGGAAATGTTTAATATATGTGGCATTTCATTAGTGTGCATTTTCTTTATTCTAGTTGTGATTTTGATATGATTTTATCTTCACATTCCTGTACATGTTTACTCAGAAAGTGATAGCATGGAACACAAATGTTTTACTGCTTAGTTATTATAGTTAAATTGCAATATAAGTCTAAGATGGGGAAAAATTTAAAGGAAAAGAAGCAAATCATGGAAAGCATTCAATTGCAGACATGAAAGGTGCATTTCAGGACACTCAAAATATTTGTTTGTTGGTAGAAAAGTCCTGCATTTTCATTTGTCCAGTAAATGATTCAAGAGTTCCTGGTTCATAAACTTCTAAATTTGGTTTTGAGTAAAACCTTGAAGAAGGTTATAAGAATACACATACTCAAAAAATACTTTCAGCTGTTCTGCCAAGAAATAACTATATTTTATCATCTTGAGAAATGCCTTTTTTTCTGAAAATGATAAAGACTGAAATAGATAGATATATCAATAGATAGATAGATATATATGAATGAAATATATGTGCCCATACATATGTGTTTCATGCCAACTCTCACCTGTGAAAAATATACAACAATGCAATTGTTTTTCCATTTTATTAAAATTGTTTATTCAGCTTGCCCAGTTAATGTGTTTTGTGCACCTTCATTATGATAATACTGTTACAAGTTATTTCTAAAAGCAAAAAAAAAAAAAACTACATAAAATGTAATCTAAATGGTCCCTTCTGAGTTATAGTGACTATTACAATTCATCGTAAATCTATTGCACTCAACTCCTAATTGAAGTATGTTTGCTGTTAATCATGTAATGACTTGGTGATACTAATTTGTTGAAAGTAACCTTAAATGAAAACTGATTATCACCAGTACGAAAGTGTTTGACCATTTTAGAATTGTTTTAGCAATTTCTTATAGATGAGTAACTCTTTCAGATGTCATATGCTGGTTTTAGCTTATAAAGCCCTGAACGGTTCAGGCCCAGCCTACTCGAGAGACCACATCTCCTCCTACGAGTTCACATGAGTCCTGCAATCATCAGGAGAGGCCCTTCTTTTGGTCCCGCCATTATCCCAAGTGCAGTTGGTGGGAACGAGAGAGAGGGCTTTCACGGTGGTTGCCCCATGGCTCTGGAACTCCCTTCCCAGAGAAGTGCCATTGGCCTCCTCCCTGCTGGCCTTTCACTCTCAACTTAAAACATTTTTATGGTACCAGGCCTTCCCTAAAGATCAACAATAGGCAATGGCCTATACAAGTATTGTATATCTTTTGAAGATGTTATTTCAAACCAGCAATTATTTTAATATGGCCTAAAGGAAATGGACATTTAGGTCCCAAGAACAACTTTTAATGGATAACTTTAATGGGCTGAGGGTCAAGGAATTTTTTTAATGGTTTTAATGTTATAATGGTATAAGGTTTTAAAATGTATTAATTTTGCCAAAGTTAGCTTATGTAGTGTGTATTTCTGTTTAGTTTTTGCCTATATATGATGTTTTTGTTATATTTTTATGTGATGTATTTTGGTCATTTGACCATTGTAAACTGCTTTGAATCCAACCTATGGGAGAAAAGTGGGATAATCAATCAATCAATCAATCAATAATATGTGAATTCACTATGGGGATAGCAATTTCAGGTATTAATAGGAATGCCTGTAGTGTTTCTTGGAACTTACATGCCAGTATAATGACTTGTGTCTCATTGCCTCCGTTAAAGTGATTGACAATGCTCGGATTCTTTAAATATTGTGTTGAGTTAGTGCTTAGGGATGACACATGTCAGTCTAATGTGTTAACACCTTAAATATTCATTACTTGTTTTTAAAATGTACAATACATAGTTTTACAGAATATTTTGAAAATAGTATGTTAATGTATCAGATCTAATCTGTGCAAATTTAGCTATAAAGTACATATAGGAAATATATATATACACATGTTTTGAAAGCTGGAAGCACATGAAGAGAAGGATATTTACTTCTTTATAATTTTAAAGAACCTTGGTGCACTATGGTAGCAGTCACACAATAATACTGATTGCTCCAAATGGTCTATCTTCAGGAATTTTATTAATGTTGGGCAAATTTCTTCTGCTTTGAATCTTTTTTATTCTTTAAGTAAAAATATGTTGTATGTCTGATGAACTGCTGTCGTGAGATACATGAGACTTCTCTCCCACTATTACCTTTCCTAAATAGAGAGGATGGCATGAAGTCAGCCCTCCACATTTGTGGGTTTAACTATTGAAAATTTAATTATTCATAGACTAGATCAGTTTGATTCTCTAAGAATCACTAGTTCCCTCCAGTGTGACTCAATGGTCAAAGGATGCCAGGAAGTGACCATAGCCTCACACCTTCATGGAGAGGTGTTCTCCCAGGTTAAAATAATAACCTATTTTATTTGTGTTTTTTTCCTTTGTGCATGTGCTCAGTGCTCCTAACACTGGAAGTCCCTAACACCAGCAACTAGAATCTAATACACTATAGTTCTAGAAGTTTATTAGGTTCTAGTTACTGTTGAGGACAGTGATTTCTTTCATTGTTGACATTCAATAGCATGTTTTCTGTCATTGTCATTACGTAAAGCTGCTGCCAGGAAATTTTACAGAACAGGGATAGGAAATGTTGCTTTACTGTTGCACCCGAACTCACATCACCAACTATATTAGCTAGGGTATATCAGACAAGATTTTATATACAATTGTATATATACCTCTTTTTGTCTACTTGAATTCAGAACAACAAATCTATGGTGTACTTATCTGATATATATTTTTATTCTTTCACAGGAATCAAGCACGTGTTATATAGTAAAAAAAAAGACTGAAGAAAGAAATGCTCTGTTGCAGAAGATTGTGGAATGATAAAAATATTGTCAAGACATTTTAAACAGTCTTTCTGGATCTTCTACATAAACACATATGCCTATTACTGCAGAGATGGATAAAAAAGGAACTTCAGATAATCCACAAATAATTAATGGAAGAGCCATCCAAGATCCTTTACACCTGTTTTGCATCAGTTCTTGTAGAATGCTATAAAGCTTTCTTATTAAGCTGAATCTCTGCTCACTTTCAACAGATTAGACCTTAAAAGCTAATAAAAAGGGAACTGCTGTCGATACTTGTATTGAACATGACTCATGGAGAAGAGCTTGTCTCTGAGATGCACCAGGATTCTGTTGTTCTAACTTACCTAGAGGGATTACTAATGCATCAAGCAGCAGGAGGCTCGGGTTCGGTGGTTGACAAAAAGCCTATTGGGCCTGTTGCAGAGGATCAAAATTGCAAGGTTTCTGGAAATACATCTCCCAGCTGTCAGAGAGATGGTCCAGTTCCTAACACAAATATATATCGAAGTTCTGGCATGCTGCATCACAAAAAAGCAAGGCTGCTACAGTCTTCTGAAGACTGGAATGCTGCAAAAAGAAGACGGTTGTCTGATTCTATTGTGGATTTAAATGGGAAAAAAGAAGCTTTGTTAGCTGGCATGGTTGAAAATGTGCCCAAAGGCAAACAAGATAGCACGTTACTGGCTTCTTTGCTTCAGTCATTCAGCTCTAGGCTGCAGAGTGTTGCTTTGTCACAACAGATTAGGCAGAGCCTAAAGGAGCAAGGGTATTCCCTCAGCCATGATTCTCTACAAGTTGAGAAAGACTTAAGATGCTATGGTGTTGCATCCAGTCACTTGAAGACACTACTGAAGAAGAGCAAAGCAAAAGATGAAAAGGTGGAGACAGGTCTACCTGAGGTAAAAGCAAATGTGGTTAAAGATCGTTTTATAGAGTCTTCACACACAGCACAGAGTAGTGGTGCAAAGGTGATGAATGAGTCACTGTCTTGTGCTGCAAGATTACAAGCTGTTGCAAGCATGGTGGAAAAAAGGTCTAGCCCTGCTACATCTCCTAAACCCAGTGTGGCTTGTAGTCAGCTTGCTCTGCTTCTTTCAAGTGAAGCACACCTGCAGCAGTACTCCAGGGAACATGCTCTTAAAGCACAAAATGCAAGTCAGATTGCAAGTGAGAGACTAGCTGCTATGGCAAGATTAAAAGAAAGTGTTCCAAAAGATGTTGGCCATTTCAAACTGTCAAAAGGAATGGAAAGCCAGCTGAATGGACAGGTGAGATCTTCAACCAAATCAGTACCCAATAAAAGCAATATGACACATTTTCAGAGTTCTGTGGGGATAATCCATTCACCTCCCAGAAGCGTAAGCTACAAAGGAACAATGGAAAAAAACCATTTCAAACCACCTACCAACAGTAGTTTACTGCTGCATCTCCTTAAAAATCACAATGCTACTAAGCAAGTTAAGGGATATGAACACAATGACAGATCAAGTATTTTTGAAGAGGGTAGTACACCAACCACTGTCGATGAGTACTCTGACAACAATCCAAGTTTCACAGAAGATGACAGCAGCGATGATGAAAGTTCTCATTCTACTTGTCTTCCCATAGATTTATCTTTCAAACAGAAAAACAGTGCTTCAGATTCCAGACCACCATCTTCACTAGACAACTTAACACAATCCTTAATTCATAATTGGGATTCAAAAGTGCCGTGTCTAGAAAATACAGAAGAGAAAGATCCACCCAAAACTGCCAAACTAAATCCACACCAGAAAGTAACTTTACTTCAACTATTACTTGGCCATAAAAATGAAGACACTATAGATAAGCTTCCAGAAACTGAAGGAATGTTAGTTACAGCTGATGTGGCAAAATTTAATTTACCAACAGGTAACAGAACTCCTGTGACTGACTGCATTAACACAAGTCGAAATACTCCAGTCAACACTCCCCCTTTGCTAGCTTCTACAAAAGCAGATTCACCCATCAACCTCTCACATCATTCTCCCTTATTGATCAAGCATAATTCATCACCATACACTTGCATCATACAGCCTGAAAGAGTCATTAATCCAGCTTCTAGACACTTGATAGATCTTACAGTCCAGAAGGAACTTCAAGGAAGTAAGCAGAACAGAAAAGAAATTCCGCAAGCATCTTCATCTTTTAGTGCAAGTAAACTTTTACAAAACTTAGCTCAGTGTGGGATGCAGTCTTCCGTGTCTGTGGATGAGCAAAGGCAAGCAAGCAAACAAGTAATGACTCTAAACACAGAGAAACCAATAGGCTTGATAGATGGACTAAATAGCTCCATGCTCACTAACGCACCCATTAAATTTGAAGAAAACAAAATAGTAAGCAACCAACCTCTACCATCAGAACAAAAAAATCCTAGTTCAGAAATCCAGAATCTCCTTGAGAGGCGTACAGTCCTCCAATTGCTTCTGGGAACTTCCAACAAAAGTACGAGTGAAACAAAAGAGATGATGCTATCAAAAGAGGAGGGTTTACAAGACCCAACAGAAAAGACTTTGAGTGAGCAAATATTAACTGTAAAAGTAAAATCTGAACCTTCAGAGGAATTAAATGCCCTTCAGAATACAAATACACAACAAACAAGGGGCAATGTTCATAAGAAAATTCATGGACTAGGTAGATCCTTAGAAAGAAACACACCTACTTCTCCAACATCAGAAGAACCTAGACCTAACCCTTTGTCACCTCAAGATTTTTCCTTTTCAAAAAATGGTCTGTTGAGTCGGCTGCTTCGACAGAATCAGGATAACTACTCTGTAGATGATGTAGACAGAAATCACAGAAACAAAGAACAGACATTTGTGGACTCAAAAAGTCACAGCACCATCCCAAAGAAGAGAAAGCTTCATTGTGAACCTTGTGAGAGTCCTTTAAAAATAGTAAAATGTAACAGAAGTAACATATCCGAAATTGCAAACAATCATAAGTCTTCTCCAGATGTGTTGTATGGGACTGCTCTTAAACAGAAAGACTTGAAATTTAGCAGAACTGATCTTGATTTAAAATATTCTTCAGGTTATGGTTCAAATAATGAAAGTGAATCTAGAAGTTGGTCTAGAGAAAGCAAAGGATTTAATGTGTTGAAGCAGCTCCTTCTGTCAGAAAATTGTGAAAAAGACATGTCTCAACATAGGAATAATTCAGCAGTAATTGATGGCAGAAAGAAAGCAAACAAAAACAATATAACAAATAATAACAAAGGTGAATCCAGTGTTACTTCATTGCATACACTTGTGGAGAATCCTGAGCAACAAACCAATTGTCGGGATCATCAAGCATTTCAATATTCAGTTGCAATGAAGAGTCCTGCCAGTTCTCCCTTCTCTGATCAACTGGGAGGCACAGTATCATCCCACCCTGAATGTGACCAGTATAGTGTTTGCCCTGTACCTAGTGAAAGGGGGCCCATAAAATGGATCATCACAGATTCAGACAAGAATGAACATGACAGAGATTCCCCAAGATTGACCAAAACTAATCCGATATTATATTATATGTTACAGAAAGGGGGGAGTTCTGTTAATATTCAGGAAGCACATAGCAAAGATGCTTGGAGTGAAACATCATTTACAGAAAATTCATCAGCTGCCACAATTAAGAAAGAACTATCACCTGTAGAATGTAGAATGCCATTTCATACGGTGAGACATGCATATAATAACCATTCAAGTAACAAGGTGTCACTTCAACACAACGTGAATGGAGATGTATATGGACTCTTAGAAAAAGTGTTAACAATTAAAAAAGAACCAGAGTAAATAATAGTCATATAATGTGTTTACAGGCAGATTGAAATCTTTACTTTTCAAAAAAATGTTGTATAAATCTAGCATGATTTGAGAAGTGCATGGTATAAGTGAAACATGTTTTTGTTTGATGAACTTTGTGGCTAATATTTAAAATACACGTTGCTTTCTTTTCCTTTTTGTACTTTCCTTTTTTGGCTTTAAAGGAAATTGATCACAATTTTTGTTATATAACCTGTAACTGGAGATGTTGGTCTCTCTTGCACATACTTTTCCTGATGTAGTAACTACTGCCAATATTTCTTCAACACCAGCCATAGTGTAAAGAACCTGATCAATGCTTCCAGGTATGTTTCCAAATAATGCAAGTAATGGGGCACAAACCTCCTAATGTGTCATGTGTGTATGGCTGGTAAACATGGCAGAAAATTGAACCATCTAGACAGAATTCTTTAAAGTATTGGATTGATATAGGAATATTTACAGAGGCAGAAGCAACTACATTGGGAAATTACATCTAAAGAGAATCTTATTTGGAACTACTGATATTACGCATGTAATGCAATGTAATATCCAGCCTACACTGGTATTTTGCGCCATTGTATCCTGCTATGTAATATTTTTTCCTTTTTTTAAAAAAAATTCTGGGCACTGGGGCAGTATACTTTTGTGTTTTTCAAAATTTTATGAAATGTGAAGAATTTTTTTACAGATGCATCACTTAGACCAAGACATTTGTTTATTGTATTTGTAATCTCCATTAGTGTCAACTAGAGAAGTGAACAGAAATGAAATTTATAGTGCTTCCAATGGCTTTTCATTATGTTTTGATATCTGAGAGAACCACAAGTAGAATCTCTTTTCTCTAGTTACATTTGGAGGATGCCTTCCCTAGACACTCACTTGGAATTAAAACTAGGTGACAACTTTACATTTTTTTATAATACTGGGTTTCCAAAATGCTGTCAGTTTAAAAAACCTTTTATTATCCACACTTATGCGTTTGTTCAAGTAAACACAGCAAGGTCATCTCATGAGATTAATACATGAAGATACTCAGAATTTTCCAGAACTACTGCTGATTTATGTTTAGAAAGATAAAAAATAATAATAGAAGAAATAGTCATTTCTCATCAATCCATGCATGTTTAAAATATGAGCACTAATAAAGAATGGAAAATTATTTATGTTGCTGATCTGTTGATGTAATTGTAAAAACATCAGTTAGTCTGTAAACAGCTCGCTTATTTATTTATTAGCCTTTACCATACCAGATTTAAAAGGAATGGTGTAAATTTAAAAAGTGGAATGAATCAAATGACAGCTTTAAAAACTGGAATGCATGTAATAACAATATAGTTATTAGTTGTGACATGCACTTCTCTCTCTCTCTCTCCCTCTGTCTCTGTCTTGCTACACACATGCACACGTCTTTCACATCATTGACTTGGCTTTTCATAAACAAGTAGAGTTTTTCAAATATTCTACCAAGCAATTTGGCTAATCTTACTCAAACTACAATGCCACCTTCAAAATACAAATGATTTTTGAGTACAATATTTTGCATTTGCTTTTTGAGTTCTATTTTAAATAAAATTCTATCTACTGCAATAACTTGAAACATGTAGCATTCTGGTTCAGAATTATCGACTCTGTTGAACTCTGAACATTCAGAAGTTGTGATAGTAAATGTGAAGGGCTAAATTCGGCAGTAGCAGTGAAACTACTTACCCTCTACATCATCTTAAAACTAGCTCAGGCCTACTGAATGAAAGAGGAAAAAAGATTTCCCTTGCAAATCCACTGGATCCTGCTTCTAAGGCATAGAGATCTCATTCATGATGTTGTCTCAAGTCAAAGTTGACTAGGCAACACCTAACATAGTGGATAGCACTAAATCTCAGTTGCTGAGCTTAAAATATGTGGTTGTAGTGAGCAACAAGTTTCACAGTAACTTAATCTAATCTGACCCAAGTCTTCCATTGATGTTTAGCATTTTTGAGAAACCAGAAAAGATCAGTAGAACCCATCTCATGGAGAAATTCAATGATGGGGAAGGCAGGTTATCACTTGACTAGAAAAAGTTTTTATGAAGGAGATGCATATTTTAATCAAATATAATGTTAATTTCATTCTGAGTCAGGTTTCAGCTGTATCTCATTTAAGATAAAACTCATTATATCTTTTTGGAATACAATTCTACTGAATTATGTAAGACTTACTTCAATAGATACATACAAGATTGTGCTGTTCAAGTATTTATTTTTGCTTTTAGAACTAACCAGTGACAACTCAGATGTCATTAATTCAAATGATTTCAGAACTTTCTTAATGATGTTGAACCCCATATTTGCCTCACATTAACCTTTAAGAGAAGGGTATAATTGTTCCATCATAAAGTTACCTACAAAATATTGTTTTGTTATTTTAGTAGTAGTAGTCATAGTAGTAAAATAATTTATGTGTTTAAGGGTGGGTGTTGTCGTGAACCAGAAACTGTGAAATTGTAACTTATAGAAAGGACCATGCTTCAATATTTATATAAAAATCTAGTAAAAATTGGCATAAATATTGTTTAAAACATGTATTGCAATCCATAGTCATTCCACTCCTGTACTTCTGCATGTGCTAATGTCATAACAAATCTTTGTTACTTTACAGAGTTTTAACATAATCATATAGTGTGCATTTCTGTACTTTAAACATAAATATAGTCCAGAGGATTGGAGTTCATTTATTAAAGAAAGCAAAGAGAAACTCCTATTATTAATATGATCATACATATTCCATTAGGTGTTCTCTAGACAAATATTTAAGTGCTCACTGACAAAACATTACTGTTCCACATAAGCAACCCTTTTTATAATGCCAGAGGTTGGTGTGTCCCATTCTAAATGTTACCTTCATTGACACAATCAAAATTCTCAGAATTGGGTAGCAAATAAGATTTTAATCAAAAGGGTTTACATATATCTCAACCAGCTGCCTTACCCATGTGGCCAATAAAAGCCAACCAAGGAACAAAAGATAAGCCAGGCAGTAGCTTGTTTGCAATCATCATACACAGTTCTGAATATGAAGCACACATCTATCCGATGGTCATTCACACTAGATAATTACAGCACTATTATCTCACTTCCACTGTTCCATCTCCATCCTGTGTTATCCTGGGATTTGCAGATTAGAAAGCAGTATTTCGAATTCCAGTGCCTCCACAAACTGTAGCTTCCAGGATTCTATAGAATGCAACCATAGCAGTTAAAATGGAATAATAATGTGAATGGATAAATCATCCAAGTTAAATGTGCTACAGAATGAAAGTATACATGATAACATGTCCCTCTGGTTAAACCAAATTTGCTTCAATATAGTCATCACCAGTTTCTCCCTGTGCAGTAAAATCATCTTGGAAGGGGAGAAATACTAGGAGTGGACGTCAGAAGAAAGTGAGCTAATGAACTAGGGTTTTTCTCCCACATGTTTCTTTCATTTAGATCAAGATTTGTTATATTTTCTGGTTTTTATCTGACTGCCTCAGGTAACTTGAGTCAGAATTTGACTATAAGATTTAGAGAGAGAAAAATTAATTTACATTGTGATCTAAAAGAAGAGTAATATGGATCTTGGGATAGAGAACAACATTTCTGTCTCATTTTTATGCCATTTTGTAAAAGCATACATTAGGACTTCAGAATAATGCTTAAATTTAGGACCATGCAATATACTAGTGGAGATTACCTAAATCTACAGTCGGATTCACAGAAACATACACCTTATTGAGCACAATGGGTCTTATGTCTACGTAGTTATGGACCGGATGGGGCTGCACACCTGGAAACCTATGCATACTTCCTGAGACTAAATGCTCTTGAATTCACTGGAATTTCTTCTGAGTAAATGTGTTTAGGAGTATTCTAAAAATATCAGTCATTTTTTTGAAGATAGAAACGATAGTTTGAATGGAAAACCAGCCATGTGTTTACTTCTTAAACAATATATATATTTTTTAAAAATCTAGATGATAAAGTGTTTAATTTACATTTTTTCCAAGATACATTATTTTATTTCTCCCACCAAACATCAATCTAATGTGACAACGCTATCATTTATGACAGCAAGATATTGCCAGTTTCTACTGCATTTTAGTAGAATGAACTGGTTAGTTATATTTTATATATATATATATATTTATGTAAAGTATGTATGTATGTATATGTATACATTTGTAAATATGTAGACTTGTTACACATACATGTCAAAATTGGTTTTTAACAAAGTGATGTACATAGTGGTTTCTTTAATGAAAAGTACAGATTTTGTATTCTATATAATGCAAAAGATTAAACCTTTTACTCTTTTTGTTATGTATATTCCATGTATTAAATGTAAATATGATCCCATAGGTTTAAATTTTTGCATGTATGTATACAGTTGCAAGTCTGGAAGAATGTATAAAAACATTTTATTTAAAATTGTAATTACTTGCTGCATGAAAAATGCATGGGGGACCCTGTGCATCTCTGCAATGGCAAAAATGTCTTAAGTCAAACAAGATGTTTATCAAACACAACTGCATTCTGTTTCTGGACATGACTTCTGCTGTGGTATTTTAGCTTTGTGAAAGAATGTGCTTCAAATGAAAGGGTCTGGGGGAAAACAGCTTTTTTTAAAAAAAATAAACAAACATAAAGAGCCACCTCCCTTCTGCCAGCCACAAACATCATTAACTTTTTTATTCCATTTCAAACTGCTGAGATCTATTATAGTTTTGTCAGTGTAATACCAATTTTCATTGCCATAAAGAAAAAATCTGGGGTTTATGCAATCTTTTGTTGTGGAGTTTTCACTAATTTAATGGCTTTCATTTTTATTAGAAAATGATTTATTCATGTGATGTCATGAAACTGTACATACTGCAGTGTGAAGGTTTTTTTTTAATTCTTTCAGTGTTTACTTCCTGCAGAAAATTTGAATAAATGAGAAAAATGCATTGAATGAGTAGCATTAATCTGTTTATTATACCACTTTCTATTTGCGGTTCCACTTTCCAAATGCTTTGTTTATCTGACATCCCATTGATTATGACAGGTTTACCAGCAATTTTAGGAAAGCACTTTCTATCTAAGGTTAATTTGAATACATAGAGTTGAGGGATACATTAGCACTGTGCAGTATATCGTGGAATCAGGAGTACACAAAAAACTCTACATCCTTCTATATGTAATCAAATGGGGTCTACAGATTTTCTGATTTGGACCTGAATCTATGTTTATTTGGTATTGTGATTTTTTAATTGCGACGGTGTCACATGGTTGCTGGAGGTGTTCTGCTTTGAGGGGTGTGGGGAACTCACCACCCTACACCCCGCATCACCTGGCTCTAACAGAGGGCGATCAGATGGGGGGAAGCATGAGTGAGCGTGGAGCATGTACCCCCCCCCATGGATTGCAATAGTAACATGGGACCCCTCCCATGTTGCCCTGGTGGCAGCATGCGGTGGCTACACCCTCTTTCACCCATGGAGCTGTGCTGGCAGTTTCTGATGGGAGCTGGCTGGCTCAGTGGGTGACCAGGGCTAAATCGGCACATGCAGACGAATTTAGCCCTGTGTGAAGAGGTTGTTGGTGACCGATCTTCCTTTCACTTGCTTTGATGCATTGAGAAATGTCCAAATTCAGTTCAGGAGAGGAGGAGAGACTATATTCTAAATCGTGGAAGTCTTATGTACTGTGAAGGGAGAGTGGGAATACCAACCTCCACAGTGCATACAAAACAAAAACAAAAACCAGAAAACAAGGGTCATGCATGGCAGAGAAAATTATATGTTGCTTTAGTTTATATAGACTAACTCTTATGGTTTTTAAAAGCTGTATGTCTCCACCCCATTTTTAAACTGTAATAAGGGTGTTCTTGGTGCAATAGAGATAAATAACTAATGTGAAATGTAGAATGGCAAACAATAATAAATCAAGTCATCCTAAAACAGCAGTACATAATACCACTACATAAAGCTAGCTCTAGACTGAAGATATGAAACAATTAAAAACAATTCTTGGAGGAGCTGAGGATAAAATGGTCTTCATCTGGCTCTGAAAACTGTAACAGAAAAGGTGAGATTTTGGTTTGCTTGCTTTTTTTATAAGAAGAAAGGGCACTTTGCTCACCCTTGATCTGATATTTACTACCATAGCATTCTTGGCTCTTTGCCTTTTTACCCACTGTTCACCTAAGGGGTTGCAGTGGCTCTGGAAATTAAGAACTTAAAAGTCCCCAGCTGCCACCACTGACCTTCATATCTATTTTCTCTTTTATTACTGAACATAGCAAAATAAAAAACAGTGATAGTTATTTTCCTCCCAAACTAGTGTTGCTTTTGAGGGAATGTAGGCCCAAAGCATATCAGTAAATCCTCAGAAAATGCAACAGAAGGTGAAAGAACCAAGAGAAATATACTTGTTTTACTATAGTATTTTATAATAGACCAAATGAACAAATCGACATGGCGTGACAAGGTAATGTAGTGGAGGGTGTCTTGGGGAAATGCTCTTAAACTACAAAGGATCAGGCTGTAATTTAATTTAGTTTCCTTTCAAAATTGTGTTCTTGTTTTTTCAGTGAGATTTAACTACAAATAACTTTGCCTGAGTTGAATCAAACAGTGCATTTAACCGTGACATAAAACTGGGAATTCCGCTACATTCAGATTTCTCATTGCTACATTCAGATCTCTTTGTGGGTTCAATGTGGCCCTTGGAATTTTAGTGGTCTCTTAAAAAAGGCTTCAAAATGTCAAAAACAAAACTTTTTTGAGTCTCTACAATGCAATTGTGGGAGCTTCCTTGCCAAAACCAACCAATGACCCCCTCTCCATTCTGGATGACTACCAGATATGGTCTACTTGCCAAAATTTTTGATTTATATTTTCATTAAAATGGCAAATTAAACCCATAATTTCCCATTCCTGTGATCTGAAGAATGGCATACCTCTGCCTCCAATCACCATCACCAAAAGTAAAATACAACAATAGCAATGGCTAATTATTTTGGCTTTCATGGCTGGAATCACTGGGTCGTTGTAGGCTTTTTGGGGCTATATGACCATGTTCTAGAGGCATTCTCTCCTGATGTTTTGCCTGCATCTATGGCAACCATCCTCAGAGGTAGTGAGGTCTGTTGGAACTAGGAAAATGGGTTTATATACCTGTGGAATGACCAGGGTGGGACAAAGGACTCTTGTCTGTTGGAGCTAGGTGTGAATGTTTCAACTGACCACCTTGATTAACATTTGATGGCCTGGCAGTGCCTGGGGCAATCTTTTGTTGAGAGGTGATTAGATGTCCCAGATTGTTTTGCTGTTGTAATTTTAGAATTTTTAAAGACTACACAGAGAAGCCATTGAAATCCATAACCATGTGAACAATTTCAACAGAGAGGAGGAAACCATGAAAATTAACAAAATTTGGCTACCAGTATTAAAAAAACAGATATGCTAATTTGTTAATCAAGGTGGTCAGTTGAAACATTCACACCTAGCTCCAACAGAAATGTCAGGAGAGAATGCCTCTAGAACATGGCCATATAGCCCGAAAAAACCTAGAACCTGCCTCATTTTGTGGCTAGAGCTGCCATTCCTCAAGTGCACATCACGTTGGTTGCACATCAATGTAAACAGTCACTCATTTCATTGCTCATGCAACCCTATTGTGTCATCCTAGGTATATTGCTCTTTTACAGGGTGGCTTACCGAACCTAAGAGAAAGATGACTGCTTCCTACATGCCAAAAAAACACATCTCAGTGGGTAGAATGAAAACATGGCTTATATGTGTTTGAAGTCAAAGATTTTATGAGATTTGGAGAACAAAGCATATGAGGAAAGGCTAAAAATTTGCTGGGCTCAGTTTGGTGAAAAGTGGACTGAGGTGTGGCATATTACACTAAACAATTGAAGAGCTGTCACAGAAAGGAGGGGAGAAGTTTCTTCTCTGATGCCCCAGAGGGTAGAACCATTCTAATTGGTTTAGGTTACAGACGGGGAGAATTCAACATTATCAAGAAGTTACAGACAGGAAGAACAGAACTAATTTCCCAGAGAGATCATGGGGTCTCCCTCTTTGTAGGCTGAATACACTACATGCTAGGCATGGTCTAGCAGCTGGAGATACTTCACTGAGGAGAGGACTGCACTTGTTACTATGGGCTTCATCCAACTCTTAGGACTGTATGATTCTAAGAGTATATCTCAATGAATAATAACAATTAAGTTAAATATTGAAGAGGAGAAGAAACTGCTGCTCAGCCTAAAATTACTTCATGTTCTATTCCAAACAATGGTTTAAAGAAACTACTAAAATAATGTTTTGGAATAGATTTATCTATCAGGGTTCTTCCTGTGTGGCATGATTTAAACACCAGTAGAGGAAAACATTACTGCTTTGCTTCACCTTGACAATCAAAAAGGAGCTTAGGGAATTCCACAGATTTGGAAACACACCTTGGTAGAAGCATATAAATGAACTTGTACCCCTGTCATATTAAAGGAGTTTATTGCTCTTTGGGGAAAGCTTAATTCTCTGTTAATTGAGAAGGCGGAAGATCATTTGCACTTGACTGCACAGTATTACAAAGAGTGTTATAATAAATGGAGTAAACTTCAGTTCATATTTTAAGTAACATTTGATAAGGAAAGTTGAATAAAAGAGCTCCAAACAATGTATGTTTATAATTAACTCACAGCCAACCCATTATTTTTTTAAAAAAATGAAAACAACATAGTTCCAATTTCAGAATTGATTATTTTGTAACATAACTAAGAATAGATTCAGATTAATGATGCACACGTAGGATGAAGTGCCAAAGAGTAACCACAGATGAGATTATCTCCCAGCAAAGTGTCAAGATATTCATTTTCTAAAAGATGGAGTATGAAGGGGCAGCATCATTTGATTGTGATTAGTGATAGCTAATTTATAGTTCCATTTGAAATTAGATTGTAATACCAACAAAGATATTTCCTTAAAAATCAGAAGTGTGGACTGATGGGTTTCAAGCATAGCTATTCATAACAAGCTGGAATGTGTCCAGAGGAGGGTGACTAAAATGATCAAGAGTCTGGAGAACAAGCCCTATGAAGAGCGGATTAAGGAGCTGGGCATGTTTAGCCTGAAGAAGAGAAGGCTGAGAGGAGATATGATAGCCATGTATAAATATGTGAGAGGAAGCCACAGGGAGGAGGGAGCAAGCTTGTTTTCTGCTCCCCTGGAGACTAGGACGTGGAACAATGGCTTCAAACTACAAGAAAGGAGATTCCATCTGAACATGAGGAAGAACTTCCTGACTGTGAGAGCCGTTCAGCAATGGAACTCTCTGCCCCGGAGTGTGATGGAGGCTCTTTCTTTGGAAGCTTTTAAACAGAGGCTGGATGGCCATCTGTCAGGGGTGATTTGAATGCAATATTCCTGCTTCTTGGCAGGGGGTTGGGCTGGATGGCCCATGAGGTCTCTTCCAACTCTTTGATTCTATGATTCTATGATAAGACTGTAAGAAGATCTGTGTCTTATGTATTCTAATATTGTCTTCACACAATTGCTTATGGGAAGCCCATCAAATGAGACCACCTCACATTGCCCAACAATCATATGTAAAAGCATACTGTCTCTGGTATTGGATGTGATATACTGCATAGTCAACCTGATTTGATGACCCATCTCCCATTAATATATGCAGTCTCCTTTCAAATCCACTAAATTGGCAAACAAAGCATTTTGCACAGTTTAACTATATATAGCAATTGCTTGAGTCAAGAGTTTAATTTGTTCAAATCAAAGTGGATTTTCCCATTGAAATGCTATTAATCCACTCCACACCCCATTTTTGTTAAGTTTTTTTTAAAAAAAATAAGAAAATGTACTTTATAAATAACAAGTAATGTATAAATGCATATTCACCTGGAACAGTAAAAAAGATCACATTTTAAATGGTAGAAGCACAAAGTTGTGGCAAGGAAGCACAAAATGTGTGTTGGCCAGTGTAACAGCAAGGTAAAACCTGCACATTCACATGGAACAATACAAAAAGAAAGATCAACTTTAACATGGTAGAAGCATAAAATTGTGACAAAATGGTAGAAGCACAAAGTTTGGCAAGGAAGCACAAAGTGAAGAGGCTAGAAGCATCGTATTCTTCATACTGTACTCATTCCATCCACCCTCCCTGTCTTGCTCTCTCTCCCCGTTTCTCTTCATGAAGCCAGACATACCAGGAATAAAAACCACACACAATCAATGAACCCCAAGTCCCTCAAAGTGGACAAAAGTAATGCTGACAGCAATCTCCCAAAACAGACTAGAGCAGGAAGCACAAGATTCCATTGAAGCCCTAAAGACCTATACTCTGGTGCTCACACTACCCCTGGCACTAGTGCTTAACTCAAAATGCTGCTTGTATGTCAAAGCAAAACGGGACTGAATGACAGCTCTTAACTCAAAACACTTTTAAGTTGGGTGCTCTTAAGCCGTGCTTCTATTCTACTATGTGACCAAGTAATTTGATTTAGCTAGCTTGATTCATCCGCCTATGGTGACCCCAGTATTGTGACATGGGGAAAGTACTATCTTCTTTCTCCAGAAAGGATTTTTTTTGTCCCACTTCACAATTGTTTACACTGAATCTCATCTTTTAATGCCCATTCCCCCAGTTTGAAGAGTTCTAGCAGGACTACTCCAAATCTCTTCTCCTTTCATGCTATGGCTGTGGAGTTTACCCCTTTATCTCATGATTGCTTGCAGCTTTTGGTGTGGGATATTATCAGAGTTCAATTTTAGTCTATAATTTTTAAAATTACATTTTATTGTCATTAGTATCTTAATCTTTGTCCTATGTCTTGTAATATAAGTATTTTAACTGGATTATCTATGTATTATGTCTAATCATTATCTCTTTGTATGAAACTGCCTGGGCCCGGAGATCTTCTGGAGAGAACCTGTCAGTTCCTCCATTACAAGTTTGGTTAGTAGGAACGAGAAAGCAGGCCTACTCAGTGGCTGCCCCTCTACTCTGGAACTCCCTGCCCAGGGAAGCCGGAATGGCCCCTCCCTGCTGTTCTTCCAGATAACCATTTTTATTCAGGCAGGCTTTTAAAGAAGGGTTTTTAAAATACCAAGTCAGGGGGTGTCGTGGCTCTTGATTTCAAAACATTTTTAATCAGCTTTTAAGGATTTTATCTTCTTACTTTTTAATACCATTCATATTTACTTCAATTTTAATGTTTGCATTGTTTTAGATTGCATTTCAGCTGCAAGAAGATTGCACAGACAGACTACAAGCAGAGGCATAACACAGTTGCTCAGATGATTAATTGGAACTTATGCCACAAATACCACCTGCCTCTGACAAAGAACTGGTGGATCACAAGCCGGAAAAGGTTACAGAGAATCAGGCATGTAGCCGGAGGGGGGGGGGGGCTGAAATTCTCATGGTGGTCCGCGAGAAGGCCTTACTGGTACATTATTTAAGCTGTTACATTTATTCATATCATGATCTGATCACCATGCTCAATATATCCCATATACATGGGGCTATTGGGATAATGATACAAAAGGTTTGCTAGGGTAGATCCTCTGCCCTCCCCCCTTTGAATCAAACTCAGCCCCCTCCCCCCCTCTGAATCAAACTCAGCATCCTCTGAATCAAAATCCTGGCTACGGGCCTGCAGAGAATGAACACGTCAAGCTACTCTGGGACTTCTGAATTCAGACAGAGTTTTGGAGCACAATACTCCTGACCTCATGATTGTGTTAAAAATCAAAGTATGGATTGTCGATGTTGCAATCCCAGGTGACAGCAAGATTGAAGAGAAACAACTGGAAAAGCTGACACGATATGAGGATTTAAAGATCGAACTGCAAAGACTCTGTGACAAGCCAGTCAAGGTGGTCCCAGTGGTGATAGGCACACTGAGTGCAGTGCCTAAATTTCTTGGGCTGCACTTAAACGCAATTGGCACTGACAAAATTACCATCTGCCAGTAGTAGAAGGCTACCTTACTGGGATCTACATGTATTATTTGCCGATACATCATACAGTCTTAGACATTTCGGAAGTGTCCAACGTGTGATCCAATACAACAGCCAGCAGAATGTCTGCTGTGGACTCATCTTGTTGTGTTTCAAATAATAATAATAATAACAACAATAACAACAACAACAATATTTTAACAATATATCCCACCTCAAGCCGGGTAACACTGCATCATCATCATTGCAACTCAATTAAACAATGGTCTAAATCAGTGGTTCTCAACCTGGGGTCCCCAGATGTTTTGGCCTACAACTCCCAGAATCCCAGTATTTGAATCTGAACTCCAGGAGAATAAAATGCAACCAACGACAAAGACAAAATATTCAACATGACACACAATTTTCAAAACAGTACAAAGAGAAGAATAACAATTTGAATAATGAATAAGAACAATCAGTGACTTTCTGAGGCTTTGCACCAAATTATCTTAATATTTTCTCCAGCCCGTCTAATTTTAAAGCTTCCTCTTTCCAAGATGTCCTTACTACATAACATTTTTACATTCTAACCCACAAAGCATGAAAAGAAAAAAGGAAGAAGAAGAAAGAAGAAAAAACTGGAGCAACAAGATTGAAGTCCTATGTAGGCAATTGCTTGTAGCACTTAGACTGGGAAAGAGGACTTCTATATATGGGACATGGTACTATAAATGGAAATGTCCAGCTAACATTTATCAAACACATATGCGGACTGAGTGGGACATGACTTTATCTTGACAAACTAGCTTTTAAGTATTTTAGTCTACATGTATTTTAATGTATTGTTGATGTACAATGTTTTAGATTGTATTGTTAGCATTGAATCCTTGCTGCTAGCCCATCTGAGTCCCTCTACAGAGGTAGAGAAGATCAGAATACAAAAGTTTTAAATAAATATAAATAAATAAATAAATAAAAAATATTCTGACTGCAATAATTTATAGTGTCTGTTTCATATAACTGAACATTATGGTCACAGATTTTTTTTAATCTGACTTGAGTGTTAATCTAAATCAGAGATTAAATGAATTCATTTTCCACATTATCATATTCACTGTCCACCTTACTGTATACCTACCACCCAGCCCTGCAACCATCCTGCTTACTTTTCTGCTGCTGCTTGCTGTACTGGTGATGATAGGAGTAAATACATGCCTCCCACTCATAAGTACGAAGCACTGATGTGGCAGCAAACTAGGCTGCAGGCATTCATATATATCAGACTTATGGTCTGTCAAGAATAGCAGGCTAGAGAAGTCTTGTTTAGATGTGTAATGTTCCAGTGATCAGTCTACTAGCAACTCCAAGGCATTTGAAACTCGAACCATCCGAGACCTACTTGCTTTTCGGAAAGCCTGTAAAACTTTTCTTTTCCAGCAAGCTTTTGACGGGTGAACAACCCGGACTATGCCTGTTCTCACCGTCTATTGTTTTGTTATTGTTATTTTTAAGGCTAATTGTATTGTTTTAATCTGCTTCTGTAAACCGCTCCGAGCCAAATTGGAAGTAGCGGTATACAAGTTAAATAAATAAATAAATAAATAAATAAATAAATACAATTTGTAATTTTCCATTAGGATATGCTTGATACCAGAAGGTTGAAGCATATTTGAAATCCTACAATGAGTGGACAACTAGAATAATAGAATTGGAAAGACCACAAGGGCCACCCAGTTCAACCAGCTGCTTTGAGGGAACATGCAATTAAAGCACTCGCAGCAGATAGTAATTCAGACTTTATTTTAAAACCTTCAGTGAAGGAGACTTCATCACACTTTGAGGCAGCATATTCCATAAGTCTTACCATCAGGAAATTCTTCCTAATATTCAGCTGAAATCTCTTCTACTGTAGTTTGAATCCATTGCTTCATGTTCCAGTCTCTAGAGTAGCAGAAAAGATGCCTGCTCTATCTTTAATACTTTCAAATATTTAAAAATGGGTATGATGTCACCCCTTAACCTTCTCTTCTCCAAACAAAACATACCCAGATCCCTAAGGACCCTTCATCGGGATTGGTTTCCAGATCTTTTGATCATCCTCCTCTGGAGACTTTCTAACTTCTCAAACTCTTTCCTAACCTGTGGTGTTATTCCTGATGAGGTTTGACCAATACAAAATAGAATGGTACTATTACTTCCTTTAATTTAGACACCATTCTCTTATTGCAGCAGCCTAGAATTACATTGACTTTTTAAACTGCCACACAAATTATGTTTCTGATGGTTACATATGGACAAAAAAAGGGCGACCATCATCTAAAGACCAGAAGCCCATTTTTGCTCTGCCTTGGACTTAAACAGTCAATACACACACATCCCCATCCTTCCTATCCTATGATTTCTAAAAACCAATTCTTCTGCCTAAAATAGAGCTATGGATAAAATGAATTTTAAATTGTTGATCATTCTGCCAGGATTTGGGGGCACAATTTGTCAAGGGGAATGGCTCTGGGCCCACACTTTGGACTTTGCACATCCCTGGCTTAATACATATTTGAATTGTGTATAATAAAGAATATGTAGCTTCTTGATATTCTCTTTTATGTAAAAGCTTAGTCTCTCCTCTCTATCATCCCATGTGGAAGTGGCATACTGAGGTATTACTGTGAGATCTGAGAAAACACTTCAGACAGGAAAAACGATTTGAGGCTTTAAAGCATTAACATTTATTTCTGTGCTTCATTTTGAATATCACAAGTGGTCGATGTTGTGCATATATCACTACACACACACCTACATTTATGAAGTAGCTGGCTGTCTTGTAGTGAAACATGGGAAGAAATGCTTAAATCAAGAACTCAACTGTTTCGGAACTTCATTCAATTGAATCAATGTAGATGGGTTACTCGGGAGCAGGAATCTGATGATGAGCACAAGAGGGTTGCAAAGCAAAAGTCAGAGTTTTGGGATTTTGAAATAAGAAACAAAGCAGTATGTGATTTTATTTATCGTGTCATCAGCAACCATTGTATTACAATTCCAACAGAGCAAAACAAACACAGAGATTAAAAAGAAAAAGAAAAAAAAAGAAAGAAAAAAAAACCACACAGATTTTGTAAATTTGGTATTTGGTTAAATGTCCTTTGACCAGTATCTGGCCACTTGGAGTGCCTCTGGGGTTGCCGCAAGAAGGTCCTCCATCGTGCATGTGGCAGGGCTCAGGGTGCATTGCAGCAGGTGGTCAGTGGTTTGTTCTTCTCCGCACTCGCATGCCGAGGATTCCACCCTGTAGCCCCATTTCTTAAGATTGGCTCTGCATCTCGTGGTGCCAGAGCGCAATCTGTTCAGCGCCTTCCAAGTCGCCCAGTCTTCTGAGTGCCCAGGGGGGAGTCTCTCATCTGGTATCACCCATGCATTGAGGTGCTGGGTTTGGGCCTGCCACTTTTGGACTCTCGCTTGCTGGGGTGTTCCAGCGAGTGTCTCTGTAGTTCTAAGAAAACTATGTCTTGATTTAAGTCGTTGACGTGCTGGCTGATATCCAAACAGGGGATGAGCTGGAGATGTCTCTGCCTTGGTCCTTTCACTATTGGCTGCTACTTCCCGGCGGATGTCAGGTGGTGCAATACCGGCTAAGCAGTGTAATTTCTCCAGTGGTGTGGGTCGCAGACACCCCGTGATAATGCGGCATGTCTCATTAAGAGCCACATCCACTGTTTTAGTGTGATGAGATGTGTTCCACACTGGGCATGCATACTCAGCAGCAGAGTAGCATAGCGCAAGGGCAGATGTCTTCACTGTGTCTGGTTGTGATCCCCAGGTTGTGCCAGTCAGCTTTCGTATGATGTTGTTTCTAGCGCCCACTTTTTGTTTGATGTTCAGGCAGTGCTTCTTGTAGGTCAGAGCACGGTCCAAAGTGACTCCCAGGTATTTGGGTGCGCTGCAATGCTCCAGTGGGATTCCTTCCCAGGTAATCCTCAGAGCTCGGGATGCTTGTCTGTTCTTAAGGTGAAAGGCGCATGTCTGTGTTTTAGATGGATTAGGGATCAGATGGTTTTCCCTGTAATAGGCAGTAAGAACACCTAGAGCTTCGGAGAGCTTCTGTTCTACCATCTCAAAGCTCCCTGCTTGAGCAGTAATGGCACGATCGTCAGCATAGATGAAACTTTCTGTCCCTTCTGGCAGTGGCTGGTCATTTGTGTAGATGTTGAACATGGATGGAGCAAGCACGCTCCCCTGAGGCAGGCCGTTCTTCTGTTTCCGCCATCTGCTTCTCTGGCCCTGGAACTCAACAAAAAAGCTCCTGTTTTGTAGCAGGTTTCCTATGAGGCGGGTGAGGTGGTAGTCCTTTGTGATATTATACATTTTTCTCAGGAGGAGGCGGTGGTTCACAGTATCATAGGCTGCTGACAAGTCTATGAAGACAGCTCCTGTGATCTGCTGCCTTTCAAAGCCATCTTCTATGTGCTGGAGTATGTGATGTGTGTGCACCTTCAAATCACCTGTCAACTTTTGGCAACCCCATGGATTACATAGAGGTTTCTTAAACAAGAAATACTCTGAGATTATTTTGTCAGTTCCTTATACTTAAATATAACCTATAGGACTTGCTATTCTTTGGTAATCTCCCATCCAACTATTAATTAGGGTTGACTCTACTTGCTTCCAAGCTCAGAGAGAACCTCGTGTCTTTAGGGTATTTATGCCCATGTATATATAAAGAGGAACGATCTTGTACTAGAACTAAAAGATTAGTGGGTTCTTTTGGTTATTTATGTTCTGGTCCTATAAACCTTTGCTGAATATGAACCCCATATGTTAAAAATAGCATAGATTAGACTTAGAATTACATGTTTTCTTCACATTGCTTGAGGAGCCTACCATCAGTTTGAAATCTGCCAGTGACAATGTGGTATTTTTAGAGGTCTCAAATTTTCCTTCCCATGTACCAGAAGAACAAGGGTATACCAAAGGGTAAGATGTAGAAAGAACGATTAATTTATGTATTTTTTTTTCAAACCTATACTGTTGTAGTAGAGCCTGTGAGTAACCTTACAAACAGGAGTATGGGTGCCAGAAGGGAAAAAAGGGTTACTCGGGAGCAGGAATCTGATGATGAGCACAAGAGAAAAATGATCAAAGACATATTTAAAGTGCCTACAGATGAGGAGTCGTTTGAAGGATTCTCTGGGGATGATGGCTCAATGAGTGAAGGAGAAGAAGGAGACACCATGGATTGGACTAAGATAAGAGAAGTGCAAGCTACTTGTGAGGAGCCAACAACTAGTGATACCTTTATGGGGTTCTCTGGGGGTGAAGGCTGACAATCAGAGTATCGAACTGAGTCTTGGGGGGATCTAAGTCTTGACAGGAGATGGAGGGGAAGACAAGGTGGTTCACGTGAAGAGCTGGAAGCAGCTGCAGGGGATAATGATGGGTCAATGGTCAGTTCATCTTCTGATGATGAGTTGTAAATAAAAGTGGGTTCAGGGATGAGGGGTCCTTGCAGAAGGCAAGAAGTTTGAGTATGTTCATATTTTGGGTGCTGTGTGACTTGCTGCTGCCAGTTTCGTGCTCGGTATTGGTTTGGGATCTGCAGTTTGAATCTCTTGATCATTTGCTTGTTATTGACCCAGATTGGCTTCTCGTGAGTGTGGACTTCTCCCTTCCTGGACCTGGTTTGGCTTGGCTAAAGACGCTGCTTCTACAGACTCTGGACCTGCGCTGTTTTCGATTTCTCCAGCTTCGACCCTGGACTTCGGCTGATGACGCTTCGCTTCCTGCGGCTCCTCCCTTTGTTAACCAGTTGTATACTGTGCCTTTTTGTTTGACCTGCTTTGTTTGATTCATTTCTTTTATCCAGCTAATCCGGATTATATTTCTGTAACCTTTTTGAACCATGACTGGTTGTTTCTTGAGTTGTTGACCAGTGGCACTGCATTTAAGTGCCTCTGCATCCTTTTTTCCTTTGTTTTAATAAACTCTGTATTGAAATCACTTTTGAGTCTGGCCCTTTAAGGTGTCTGTGATTCTAACACATACTATATAATAAGATATCAAAGAGTCATACAGATAAAAACAATGCTTTTTTAAAAAAACTCAAAATATTTAAGACAGTAAAACAATTGTAAGACATGGACTTATTTAGCTTCATGGTAAGGCTTTGATAAAACATTTTAGCTTAATTCTGAAATAAAATCAAAAGTGGCCCCATTGTGGCATCTGGGGAAAGTAATTTCAAAACCGAATAGTACAGCAGAGAGAGAAACTATATTCAGAAGCCGCAGAGTTGGTCATCCAGCAAAATACAACAAAATTCCAAATACACAGCATGGTTAAACATTTATAATTTTTTACTTCCAGCAACAATGTAAGTTCCGTTGCAATTAGAATCTCTTTATTGGCAGAAAGTACAGGGCTTCAAATCCACTTTATACTTTCTTGCTATAAATGGTGAAGGAAATTCTATTGCTTGACTTATTCTGCCTTGGTCCTCATTTCCCCCTCATGCCCAAGGTAGGGCACATCCACACAGGATGGAAAATGTGCACCCTCCTGGATTTTTGCCTGGGGCATCCAAACGGCATCTCAGGTAAAAACGAAAACCCTGCTTTGTCTCGAAGTAATTTGATACTGGAAAGATCCAGGTATTTCTGAAAGACCTGGGTCTAACCCAATATGTGCCCTGTCTGGACTGCCCCCTTGGAAGTTTTGAGACTTCCAAGGAGGCCATCTCCACAGCTCAAACTCAAAGGGCTGTAACCCACTCCCCAAAAAAGCCCCCAGAAAAGCCTTAAAACTGAAAAATAACTTACCCAGCTGTCATTTCCCCTTCTCCGGAGCTCTCCTGGCTTATAGAAAAGATGGGCCAGGAGAAGATGGGGGGAGGAGAAGATCACTCCTGGCCCCCTTCTCCAGGTGCATCATTTCTACATGCCAGGAGAACTCCGGAGAAGGGGGAATGGAAGCTGGCTAAGTTACTTTTTTGGAGGTTTTGTTTTATGTTCGGGTGCCCTGCCCAAATGTCCAGCAGGGCAGCTGGACACCCTCCTCTCAGGAAAGCTTGGGTATTGGGGGGAGGTGTGTGGACTTTAACCTGCACCAAATCGGGCTTAAGAAACCTGATTAGGTGCAGGTTAAAGTCATGTGTGGTTCAACCCTAACTCAAGATTTCCTCAAAAAATATCTCAAACAAGTAGAAACTTATTTTAATGGCAACAGTAACACCTTTCATTTCCTGTAGAATTTTTAAAATTTTTGCCTGAGGAAGAGTCCAGTGATCTTTGAAAGAATCTCCAATGAATTTTGTGTCTTTGGTTGGCCAACTAAAGTATCACCATAATGTGTACAGAACAGAATGGCTAATTTAAATATTTCATCAATCAAAACCCAAAAGCAAGTGTATGCCTTCTTATATTAGATTGTAGCCTTGATGGTAGAATAGCATGTTAATATCAATACATAACCAGTGAAGATAAAGCATTGTGTATTTTCAAGGACTAGAAAGTTGCAATATACCTAAAAATGCTCTGGAGCATTCACCCAACATGCAACTATGCCAGCATTATGTCCTGGTTCATTTCAAATGAGATAATTTGGCTTATTATTTTTCTAGATTGGTTTTTCCCCTTGTGTGAATCTCTGTGGGAATGCATTTATAAATTTAGCTTTCAGTCTTCATTAATGCTGTTTTTCATATAATTAGACATGTGTGCTTTAAATATTGACTGACCTTGTCATTTTTGTTTATCCAGTTTCCACTCATTTGAGATGCACAGACCAGAGTCCCAAAATGCTGTCTTCTTTGGGGAGGTGGAACTGAACCTCATATTACAGACCTCTAAGCTTGTTGTAACCGTTGCATAAGGTAGTGATTCCTGAGCAACCCTAAGCATTTCACCAACCATCTCACTTTGTTATATGCCATCAAGTCAACTTCAACTTGTGGCAACACATGAATAAAAAAGTTCCAAGATCCTCATCAACAACTGCCCTGCTCAGGTCTTCCAAACTCAGGAGTAAAAATACCCATCCTTGCTAATACTTTAAGGTCATAACATTCACTATTATGCTTTTATTAAATGGAATAAATTGGATTTGAGAGACATTGGTTGTGATAGTCCTACAAAGAACATGATGAGAAAGTATCTTTTCCAAAATCCTTCACACACCTAAAATCCCAAACAAAAATCCCTTCATAAATTTATTATTTATTTACTTTGCTTATATACCGCAGTTCTCAGCCGTGGGGCAACTCACTAAATGACCCCAAAGATATTGCAATTTTATAAAACAAGGAGCTGAGGAGGACGAAAGTCTAAAAGTCTTCTACCTGTGCATAGGAGGTCCTAGTCTGAAAGTTAAAAAAGAAATGCTCAATTGTATACTTCACAATTCACAATTGCATTCACAAATATATAATCTAGAGTTATACATTTGTAACTGATTTGCATTTGTATTCATATTCCTTCTGTATCCCATAGTGTATGGAATATGTAGGGAACTTATGGGCTGAACAGCAACCACAAGTGATGGAGATGTGTTCTCCTGTTAATCAGAAAGCAGCACTAATGTTCCCAGCCTGTTCCATGGATGATTTTTGGTTCAAGGAGAAATTTTGGCAGGGATTCTTATTTTGACTGTTGCAATAGAGAGTATTCATGACAGGAGTGAAAATGTCTGTCTGATGTGTCCACATTAACAGTCCCCCCCCCCCCCCACCCAATCAGTTTCAGTGGCTGCTGTGTCATAATACGGACTGGAATGGGGCAAGAGGTGCTACTTAGCTATGCAACTAAGGTAGTCATGGAACTACATAGTGTATGTAGAATGTGGTTTGATATATTTAACTTGCCATGTAGTGTATCTTTCAGTGAAGGCAACAAAGGAACATAGCTCAACTACAATTTAGAACTGTGTGCAGCATGACAGACCCATGTCACATTAACACGTTAATCCTGTAACAACAACAACAACAACAATTTATTTATATTCTGCTTTATCTCCCTAGAGGAACTCAGAGTGGATTGAAGTACACATATAAGGCAAACTTCCAATGTCTTTTTGCACAAACAATGACATATAATACACAGATAAGGTAAAGACCTTTCCATCTCTAGCGTCTGGAGGCAATGCTCAATTTCTGGCCATGGGGAGGTGCTCTCATTTTATTTTCCATGCTGAAGGAGCCTGCTGTCCATAGACATCTCTGATCTTTTTGCTGGCACATCTGTATTTCTGCATGGGGCGCCTTTTTTACTTTACCGCTGAGGTGGTACCTATTGATCTACTTGCATTGCATGCTTGCGAACTGGTAGATTGGCAGAAGCAAGGACTAACAGTCAGGAGCTCACCTCGATTCATGGCTTCGAATTGCTGACCCTCCAATCAGCAGCCTTTCCTGCAGTTAGCATCTTTAACTGCTGTGCTACTGAAACCCTTGTAAAATGAATTATAATTTACTTTTCTTATCTGACAGTATTATTTTCTGCATTTCCTTTCATGCAGAGGGAGTCAGTGATATAAAATATTATTTATTGCTGAAACATGTAATACGGTGTAGTAATATTATATATTCTGGTGGCATAAATTATATTGATCTGGATTTGTCTCACCTGCCAAACCCTGTTTCTCATAGGACTTAACATTTCTAATACAGTATGTCTTCTGTATTCATGGAACTGATATTTATAATTTTATATACCGTATACACAATCAACAAAATATGTCCTCTCTGGGCATTTTCTATATCCTCAGAAATGACTCTCTGGTATTCTTGATCCGGAAATACTTTATTTCAATAGGGCTTCCTATTATACACTGTTTTACATTTTCAGATGATGTCTGGAAAAATGCACATACACACAGAGGTACTCCTAAAGGATCTTCTAAAGAACCAGCTTTAAGCCTGATTTTATGTTTTTAAAAGCAATCGTTCCAATATCATGTTCACAAAATTTTGAAAGTTTTTAAAAATATCTATAACAAGGCTTTATTCTGACCAGAAATATTAAGAAAAACATAGATTAAAATTATTAATACCCAATGAAGCCATTAGTGTGATATTTCATTTCCTTTTTTTCACCCAAGGAGTCTGTGTAGAGCAATAAATTCAGGGTTCAGTATTCAATCTAATAAAAGATTTGATGCCTCAGCTCTTCTTCAACATTTGGCACTAGCTATATTTTAATTGGAATATATCACCCCCTACCATAGGCATATAATTCCTTATTGGACTGATAGTATGCTTCAGACAATAATTTGCATTTACAGGACCAAGCAGATGTTTGCAAATTTAATTTTAGAGACTTGAAAAATAAATAGATAAGAAAAATGGCAGATTGTTTCTTTTTCTTCTATTTTATTTAATTATCCAATGAATTTGTGAAATCCTTGCAACTCAGACTCTATCCACAATGTAGAATGATAGCAGTCTGCCATTACATTAACTGTCATGGCTCAATGCTATGGAATTCAGAGAATTGTAGTTTTGTGAGATACCTATATACCTTTAGCTGTCAAAGAGCTCTGGTATCACACCACACTACAAACCTCAGAATTTCATTGGAAGGAACTGTGACAGTTAAAGTGTTGTTGAACTGCTATAGTTCTGCAGTGTGGATTGTCTACCCTTAAGGTTGCTTTGGAATGAATGTTGATACTTGTTCATAGCCATCTAGCATCATGGCACAGTAGAAACTTGAAGTGAGCTCTACCTGTTCTAGTTCTAACTTTCCTCACATTACACAGTGAAGTCCAAAACCCACTGTTGCTTTAGGTTGCAAATGGCATTGTTTAGTGTAATAATGCACAGATGTTTGGTGAAGCAAATGTAAATGATAACAATTTGCAACCTGAAGAAAACTGTCTGAAGTCCCTCAGTACTCTCAGCTCCTAAAGCAACAACCGCCAGTAATGGGAATGAGAGCCTAGAGGACTTCCATTATTTTAATAACTTCCTGGCATGGCTCCAGTCATTTTGTCTTTTATCTTTTGGAAACATCCTTTTAGTGAAGCCGCCAGAACTGTTGAAATGATCATGATGGACAGGAAAAGACGCAGGCTTTAAAAGATAGTGCGTCCCCTCATAATCTCCCTGTAATATGCTTGCAGCTACCTCCATTATATCGGAGAGTGCCCGTGTTCTGGGGAGAAGTAACTTTTTGAAGAAGACATGCAATGCAAACAAAACAAAGTCATTCTGTGAGTATTCAGTTTCCCGCACCTTTGTGTGTGTGTGGTGGTGGTGGTGGGGGGGGGGCATTTTGCTGACCTTCTAAGGAATGAGGCCAGTTTGAATTCTGGCTGGGGGAAGGCAGTGCCCCAGGAACAATTAAAACTTGTTCTTTCCCCTTGTAATCTTCAACCCCCCCCCACCCCCACCCCGCCTCCTTTTTCAGTGCAAGTTAAATGTCATGGAGGAATGTACAATTGACTTAGGGTGGTGTCTTAAATAGGTCTTAATGACAGCTATTGGAGGAGATATTGAGTTGGTGAACACTTTTTTATTTATGCATGTACGGTTGACCTTCCATATTTGTGGGTTTAACTTTTGCCAATTTGATTATTCACAGATTTGATAAAGCTTTTTTCTTGAGGAATCTCTAGATTTTCCATTGTGACTCTACAATCAACATCCACTAGAAGTTGGTCACAAGAGTCATGCTGGGAGACATAAAGATTCTCAAAGAGATCACCGAAGTAAAAATCTATAAATCCTCCAGTGCAATACTCTGGTCAATCTTGGCAGGTATTGACCATCAAGTCATGCTGAAGGACCTAGAGATTCCTAGAGAGCTGATCCCTTTTGTTAAAAATACTGTATATGTGTGTCTGTGTGTGTGGGAGCGGTATTTGTATTTTTTCACTATTGCGAAGATTGTGTGCCTGTAACCTCAGTGAATGAGAAGGACTGAGTGTGTCTATTTAAAATATAACTTAATTTGTAGCTCATCTTAAGGCACCCAAGGTGATTAACAAGAACAAAATTGAAAACAAGTGCTACAATAAAAGCAGAACAATAAATGACAAAACAAAAGCAGAACAATAACCAACTAGTTAGACCTCTTTCAAAAGCAGTTCAATTTATATATGAAATGTTGGGCTTTCCTGAATAAAAATGTCTTTGAGATGTCAGAGGAAGGACAACCAATTCTTTTCCCTCCAAAATACTGCTTCTTACAAGTAACTGTTCAAATCTGTTTGGTCATCTACACCATATCTTCAATACTGAGTTGAATAAAAGTTCTGACTTTTAAGACATAATAGTGTAGCATCCATGTTGGCAAAGAGAGATAAAAATTACAGGAAAAATTCTTATTAAATGGAACAAAGCCAAGCAAGTAACCATTTCCAACAACTTAATCAGCTTAATCACCTACTCAAAGGAGATACTGCCAGCAAGGGGACTTTTAGAGTAATGATACTGAGGGTTTTTTTTAAAAAAAATCTACTGTATATCATATGAGAATACAAATTAGAAGGCAAATCCATACTGTCCCCATTTGTTAAAATTTCATGTAATTCAACTTCTTTTCTATTAAGTTTAAAAGTTTTACTTACCTATGTTCTGTTTGTTTTTGCACTATTTTTTCTATGTGATTTTTATAGAAAACAGCAAACTATCACACAAAGTAAAGTCTGATATTAAAAAATGCATCTGGTTGTTTAAAAAAAGCACCAGTTTCCTGTCTGGAATATAATTATGTGACTGCTATAGTTGTGTAATTTGACCTGTTAGAATTGGTTCTATATAAAGTAACCAAGCCATTTTCAGTGGCCAATGTAATCTGTAGAAGGTGTGTGATGTCTTTTAATTAACCAAACGAGCAACTGAAGAGGGTCAAGTCCTGGGACTGCACTAACTTCTTAAAACAGAAACAGTCGGTTTCTTTAACAATGGATTACATCACTTATGGCTCAAAAGTTAGTAAACCTTGATTTTGCCATTTTATATAAGGGACACCATTTTGCTACACCATTTTATATGGGTTCTCAAAAAGGTTTTAAAAAAATACCTTTAAAAAGGTATTAAAAAATATTATTTCACTTTTCTACATACTCACCTTCCTTTGTGATATTCCCAAGAGGATATCAATTTTTAATGCCATCAGCAAAAAAAAAAAGTTTTTGATTGAGTCCATGGCCACTGATGTACTGCTTCCGCTTTAACATTATCTGTTTGCTGCTTGTGCTTATGCTTCTCTATTGGTTGCTAAGGCACCCTCCTTGCAGACACTTTACTGAATGTTAGGCTGTCATGAAACAAGACATAGGCACTCATCTTTCCTGCAACCTCTTTGATTGTTATTCTTCTGTTTTTGCAAATCAGTTCCTTGTGGTTGTGACTGTAGCTAGACATGTAGAGTGCGCTGCATCCATCACACTAGTGCAGTCATTTTTGACCATTTCAATCTAGTTGTAGATGACTCTACAAGAGAAAACTTTATCCCCATACTGAGTGCACAAGCACAGATTAATTTGTGCTCCTGCACACATTCTGCTCACAAAAAGCATATGGCAGAATACTGTTCCTCTTTGATGCAGTTTGTAAGTTTTGTAGCCATTTTCACTACAGCACAACTAGGTAAACTGCAAGGTTAGCCAGCTTGCCAGACAGGCTAGTTACATGATACACTCAGACAAGACCAAGTACTACTATTCCTGCTCTCACCATTTCCAATTCAGCACAAAACCATACGATTTTTTGTTCTCTTTTTGGATAACCCCTCATTCTGCTTACCAGGAAATTGCTTGTAGTTTTTTTTGTGGGGGCGGGGGGTCATTGGGCAAAGATTCAGCCTATTAGCTACAATGTGGAAACTTTAGAGGCTCAACCCTCAGTCATTTTAAGGCCTATGTGCATAATACCTACCTCAGTTTTAGATCCCATTTATGACTATAGGGCTGCCAAGTTTCAGAACAATTCACATATCTATCTACTATTTTTTTGGAATTATTTTAAGTTTTTACCATAACATTAAAAAAAAATAAAACAAGCCACAAGAGAGAGTCTGGGAATTGTAGTTGCCAGTTGTGTCCAGTCTCAGCCAGTCAGAGCATGGGCAGAACCAGGTCTTTTACTGGCTTGCATCATGCTCTGAGGGGAGCTCAGAGGCTTTTCAATGCCTACCCCACGGAAGAGCTGCTGGGAAAGCAAATTCCTACCAGGGTGCTCTCTGGAGAAGGGACCTAGGGAATTTTTCCAGAAGAAATGAACACTGCTGCCAGGGAAGAAGAAGAGATGCTGCAATTAATCCCATCATCTCCAGAAGCTGAAAAATCATGGTCTCTTGTTTAGGCTGGCTTTCTGACTCCTCCCACTCAGTCCTGTCAGGGATTTAGCAAACAAAACACTGAATTTCAGAAATCACTTTCAGTCCAAACTGCTCTGGGCATAACCCTAACAGAAATGCCTATGAATTCTTCAACTTCTGTGCATTTTTATTTTTTATTTACTTTCACGCCATCCAAAACCACATTCCTCTAGGTAAAGCTACTGTGTTCTTTTGCATGCAAAACCTTTACTGTGAACCAAAACTTGTCCCTAACAAAATCAGGGCTCTATGCATATATTCCCTGTCTCTAATTACATATCTTGCATATGGTAGAAAACAATTGTAAGTTTGAGGCTTGCTCCCAATTATTCCGTATCATCATGGATAATAGAGTGGTGCAAAATGTCAGAAATCCATTTTGTTTTGAAAATATTTCAGTTTTTTGGGAGGGAGTATTCATTTTATTTCAAAACCGAATTTTGGAAGTTTTCTTTTGTTTCATTAGTTTTGTTCCATTGGTGGCAATGGGAAAACATTTGAGACTTGTTTCATAATCATTTTAGGTCTATCAGGATGAAACTTGCTACACTTGTAGAACACATTAACAACCATAAGCCCCCAAGGTTGAGAATGTTTTGCTCACTAACTGATTTTGGGGAAGTTTTAAAGTTTTTACTAATAACAACTACAACAGGGATTTCTGGAATTTGAAGTCCAAAACAGGCTGGGTCTTCTTTGGCTAGAATAAAGCAGTCTGCTTACTGCTCAGCCCCATTGCCCCCATCACAGAGATATTGCTTGTGCTTGCAAAACAAATGGTCAGAATACTAACAATACTTACAAACTTTTTCCATGCCTGTTTTGTTCTGTCTGTGTTTGTGGAGCCTCAAATTCACATTTGTTATTTGAGATGTAAATAGGAATTTTGTCAAAATTGTTATGACTTATGAACCCCATCTGAAATTTTGCACAGCTCTAAAACTAATATACACAGAAACCATCAGCATTAGTAGGTAATGCTAACTCTGATTGTACCTGGTAAGTACTCAATAAAACTCAACATCCTGTCTCTCACAATGGTTTGACCAGAAACTTTAGAAGTATGCTCGAATCCCTATGGCATGTTGGTCTCAGTTGAGATTCATTTCTAGCATGTGATCAGAAATGCTGGGAGCAGCAATCCTGACAGGATCCATTCTGATTTAGTCGATGTGGTTCCATTCTATCCTAGGGTATAAATTACCCAAATTATCTTGAACTAATCTTAGAGACTGAAAGCAAGACAATTAATTAATATCAGTTCCATCCCAGTCCTCTCTGGTGTTAGAAACCAGCCAGCACATCTCAAAAAAGAACTATGTTGTCCCCTAATCTGTTTGGAGAAAGTAAAACAGTGACTACAGCATTTTGTATGGAGGAATTCAAGGGGACATGACACTGCTCCAGTGGTATTCAATTCCCTTTCTCAATTCTAATAAGAAGTAAACATGGCTTGGAGGGGGGGGGGGGGGGAACCCTCTAGCCTTGATTTGAGCTGAAGTACAAGATGTAGTCCTTCACGTAGGACACACTCCATGAGATGCAGTCTTTCTCTTCAGTTTTCAAAAAAGCATGGAGTAGGTTTGCCAAATCCTGAAACCACTCTAATTACATTAATAAAAATAGATTTAATATTCGCTGTCACCAGTCAAAGGCAGCTGTCTACATTGTATTGGTGCTGACATTGCCTGCTAAGGCAGCTTCTTTATAGAAGCAAAATGTAATTGTATTTCAAAAAGAGGGAGGCATCATTTACATTATCTATTGCAGGACAAAAGAAACCTAGTATACTGCAGATTTTAAGCTAAAATCAAAGTGGTCAGCCAAGCAAAATCAGAGTGCCACATATCTAACCTGTATCCTTAATCTTTTCAGATAGCCTAAAAAGTCTGTACACTCCTTGCTAGGGAATGACTCCACTTGGTATTTAAATTTATGTGAAAAGGAATCAGCCTACAAATATAACTTAAGTCTGATGTATTTTTCTAGGTTAGCTCTGCCTTATTTAGTCAGCTTCATTACATGCTCAGTGACATAAAACCAGGTGGCAGTTGACACACTAAACCACTCTAAGCAGGTCACAGTCTTCTCCAATGTCAATCATTCGCCTGGGGTCAGGAAGTAGAACTAGGCCATGATTTCATTTCCAAAACATCCGAATTGCTTTGGTTTCTTGTTAGTATGATTCAGTCTACACATTATTGGACACTGTGGACTTGTATCATCAGTTCTAGTAACAATGAGTGAAAGAATAATTGTTTGCAAATGGTAAATAAAGGCGCTCTAAGATCATTTTGCAATTGATCTTAGTTAAATCTTCTTATTCGCTGATAAAGCTATTAAAATTAACATCCATTTAGAATTCTTTATTTTCTCCCTTTCTCTCTCCCCTCCTCTCTCAATAATAACTTCAAAACTTATGTGATTAAAGACATAGATGTTATAGAGCTACAGAATGGAGTGATGGTGGGTAATTAAACATTCCTTTTTGTATGCCTTCGATATATTTTCATTATTTTAGGAAGTATTTTATGTTATGTCATTTAAAATAACCTCTCCTATTATCATGTTTGTAAGATGACATGATTAAGAGTTTTGAAAAGTGCTAAAATGCACAATCTAATAAAGCATACTTTTTAAAGAAGGGAAACTGAGCTAGGTGAAAGAAATTTAATGTAGGAAGAAATTAACACCCCGCCCCCCAAATAAAATGATCTTTAACTGCTAGCAAAATTACTTTAGTTATGTTTCAAAACAGAAGGTTTTGAAACATAGAATTAATGCATTCTGTCTTTGCAGAATGCATTAATTCTAAACTCATCTACTCAAAGATGAGTGCAAGAGAATTATGGATAGGGAAGAGGCCCCTGCACTACACTCACAGAAAGGTTAGTGAGGATAAACCAATTGCAAATGGCAGGTAATGGAAGATTCCCTAAATGGGGTATTCTGGAGGCAGGATATGGTTAGAACCATAAGACCATTGTTCTGCGGACCAACAGCAAAAACTACAATCTGTTGCCAACTTGAATCAATTTAAAATAATGCCTCATCAATGTGAATCAATAGTAAGAAAAAGAAGCATGGCATGAGAAATACTTCCCCCATGATAGTTAGCATGAGCCTTTGGATGCTGCAAATGTTTAGCTGCTTCACATACTCCATGTAGCCCACTTAGGAGGAAGCCCACTTCCTCTGTTACAAGAATTCATGTGTCCCGAAAAAGAGAAGCAATGCCCAAATCCTGATAAGGCATCTCATCAACTTCCAGATAAAAACTAAGGGTGCATCTACATTGTAGAATTAATTCAGTTTGACACTGTTTTAACTGCCATGGCTTAATGTTATGGAATCAAGGGAGTTGTAGTTGGTGGGACATCAACAATATTTGGAAGAGAAGGGTAAATACCTCAAAAAGATACAACCCCTATGATGGTAAATATTGTTAATTATTCAGCGTAGATCAGTGGTTCTCAACCCGTGAGTCCCCAGGTGTTTTGGCCTATAACTCCCAGAAATCCGAGCCAGTTTACCAGCTGTTAGGATTTCTGGGAGTTGAAGACCAAAACATCTGGGGACCCACTGGTGTAGATGCACTCAAATACACCTCAGAGAATGAATTGAAGGTATACAACATGGCAACTTTATAGAAGCTAAAGGGTTCTGAATCCTGTCAATGTTTATATGTAAAATGTTAAAAAAATCTTTGCATGCTGCCTTCATTTTCTGATGGAAGAAAAGACAGTAGATAAATATTACATGACCATGGCTGCAAATGGATATGATTTTCAGCAGCAGTGTTTCATCCCATGTCCCAGAGGCAAAAACCGACTTGCTAAGACTAAGCCTTTTTTCATACTTTCAAAGAGCATCATATGATCATGGCTAGGATGATCAGGTTATCTTACCTCACACCATTAGTCCATCTAGCCCAGCATTGTCTGCTGACTGCTCCTTCTCCTTTGGGGTTTCAGACAACAGTTTTCCCAGCTGTATATGGAGCAATAGGGACTGAATTCAAGAACTTTGTCATAAGAATGTGCACCATATCACTGACTATAGCTTTTTCTGTTATGTAAAGAGCAGTTCTGTAAATCAAATGAGTTTCTTCAGTGAGATCTCAGATGAAGGCATCTCTACAGCACAAGTATGACCCATGTTCTATCTCTGCTCTGCAAGTTAAGGTCAGAATACAGCCCTTAAAAAACATTGCCATAACTACTAAAAGCTCTTCAGTATATTCTTCATTTTATCATATAGATTGCCTTACAATAAGTCAAGTACCTTGATGCTTTCTTACTCTTCTGCTAGAATTTCAGTCTGACCCTCAACTTACAGTCCTACATATGTAATATATAATCAGAAGTAAACCTTGCTGAACTCAGTGGGGCTTACTCTCAAGGACAGGATTGTAACATCATCTCCATTTTGAACGCCTAGTTCTTTTTACTCTAATCTACAGTACTGATGTAAGCTGCTAGGAAGAAGTTTCTAGGAAACTGGTGTAAGTTTTCCTCCCAGAAATTTCTTCCTAAAAGCTTGTACCAGTTTAGTTTATAGTTATGGGAAAATTCTAAACATTCAGCATTAAAGATCCAAATTATTTATATGTTCAAAACTAAATTTACTACATTAGAACTGATTCACACTATTTCTCAACTGGGAGTAATAAAATAAATAGTACAACTTTGAACATGTTTATAGTTTCTCTATCTCAAAGTTCTAAGCCTAGGAATTTCCAAACAAATAGCAATATGGTTGGTAATCACATGCTTCAAAAAGGTTAACTTTACTAATCTAGTCTGTTTAAGAAAAATCACTTTCCAAAATTTATTTTGGTCAAAAGGAATAGTTGAGAGCTGTGTGTTCAATTCTGGGGAAATATTCTTCACGTTCTATATTTTTAAAAAATAGAAAAGAGAAGGCAGACCTTGCTTGAATTTAGAAACTAACTGAAAAGTTAGTGCTGTATTTAGGACTGAATGAATCTAATGAACGGAATAATATAGAAGGCGTGAGTTTACAACATCTTAGCTGTATATACTACAGCTACAGCTACATTCCCTGTCTTAAGTATCCATATCCACCCTGCTGTGTTCTGTGTCAGCTGCATTTCTAATGTTTTACAAGCTCATATTAGGTGTTCATCAGCTGGCTCACTAATGGTCCAATTGAGGGTTGCAGAGAGTATTTATGCGCTCTACAGCAAATCTAGGTCATTCCTCATAAGGGTGTTTCCATCTCCAAAGCTAAAATAATCTCTAATTACATTAAGCAAGAGTTGCCTAATGCTCTGAGGTGGGCTCTTGTCACCATGCCTTCTTTGCTCTTGGCCTGAGAGCAATATTGAGATTAAGTATGAGAGCTAAGAGCTAAGTGTCTGGTTCAAACTTTTATTTCATCTGCAAATTCACTCAGTAGATAGCATTAGACAACCAATTAAGCACAGTGAACTTCTTCCGATTATCAGTTTCTCTGGTTTGCAAAACATTTCTGTTAAAAAAATTGCTGAAGTGTTTCATAGGTCAGCTTCCTTCAATCTGGTGCACATCTGATGTATTGGACTGAGACTCCCCCAGTCCCCTAACTTGAGAGGTGCTGTGTAATACATCTATACAACCTCTATACAGACCTGAAAATGTGAAGGTTGGTAACATTTAAAACAACTGATCAGTGACTTTATTTCCACTCCATCAAACTTGACCTGGGTAAAATCAAATTTGAATGGTACAGAAACATTGCATTTAATGTTTTTTCCTTATCTCTTTTATCTCTCAATTTCAGTCTGAATAATGGCCCAGCAACCTCCAGGGGTCAATGGACCACATACATATCTCAAGACCTTGTCAAGAAAATGTTTTTGGGCCTGTCAGACTTCTAGAGGTTTCCAGGAACATTGTTTGCCAATTTTATGGCAAATGTTAGCAGAAGATATAGAGGAATGAAGGAGACAGCATATCACTGAGATTGGGGCCTGCAAGCTGTACTTTGCCCAACCTTGTTCTAAATGGTTCTCTCGCATCCATGATGCAAAACTGTCAGGACCTGAGGTGACATCACCAAAAAAACTGGTTCCTTTAACACAGTGGTTCCCAACCTGTGGTTTGTGGACCACCAGTGGTCCACAAGAACAAAACCATGGTCCACGGACCCACCATTACTACACTGTTGCCTCAAAACCACACGGCAACAAGAGTGACTGGTCTCACAAAACCCTCTTATAGTGCCAAGGCAACAGTGATGTAGGGAGGGAAGAGGCTATGAAAAATACTACTACCACATCAGCTCTAGATTATTAAATTTGGTTTTCTGTGGGCAAGCAGATTGTGATTTTTGGGTGGCATATGTTCTATATCAGAAACTAGAGCTGATGTGGTCTATCCAATTCAATTTTTGGAATCAGCATCCCAAATAACTAAACCAAATTTAAAGTTGACCAAAAAACGATTCATAACCTTTTTGGTACTGATGTTGGATTGCAGTCTCTGGTCAAAGTGGCCCCTGTTCATGTGGTCCCTGGTCAAAAAAAGGTCGGAAACCACTGTTTTAACAGGCCTCTGGCAAAATTCAAACTGTGCAAAGGAAGAATCTTTAAAAGTTCTTCACAATCGGCTAATTCTTTAGTTAAAAGTCCTGCCCTTCATCCTCACGAAAGAAGTTTCCAAGCTTGTTTGCTTGTCTGACCAAGTACAACACCTGCTTTTGGATAGACTCTCATATCCGTGTTCAATGACCAAGCACTGGGTCTCAAAGTAGAACAGCATGTTATCAGTGCAGCCCTTTTAGTGATACACAGAGTTGGCATGGTGTATTTGTTTGATCATTGCTTCAAGTCCCTGTTTAACCATGGAAACCCACCAGGTGGCTTTGGGTGACTCACACTGTCTTAGCTTCAGAAGAAGGAAAGGGAACAACCCCTATGAGCCATGTGATAGGTTCAACTTAGGGTCATTGTAAGTCAGAAATGCCTTGAAGGCACACAGCAACAAAAGACCCCCCCCCCCCCCCCAGTTTCATTTCCTTCTTTTTTTTCTTTTGACTGATCAATTTCAACTAAGCAAATGGACACAACAGAATACGTTGCTATATTATGCTTGCTCAGCAGTAGTAGATTTCCTCCCAACTACTAGTAAATTTATTCAAAGAACCAAGCTATAGCTTAAGGAATCTAGTGAATGTCTTGGTGGCCTTGCTGCTGGACAATCTAAACTGAAATATTTATTTATATTTAGATTTCCATTCCTATTTTGCATTTCTCAGTGGCTTGGGGCTGGTCTGGAAGAGCAGCATTCAAGTGAAATCAGACTAAAATGGTTCCAGAGTCAACTGCCATGACCATGTGTCAAATGTAATTGCTTCTCAAGTGCTCCTTATGATGTGTCCATCCTGCAGTATAAAAGTACTGCTTTAAATTTTGTAGGCAGGCTTTATAGCCTCATGCCTAGCTGAAAGCAAGCTCCTTGATTTTGTACTTCTGGTAAAAATCGAATTCCCAGGATCAAAAAAAGTCTTGATACTCATACAACCCCCCCCCCCCCCAAAAAAAACAGCAATTCAACTTTAACATGCTGCTTCATCATACTAGAGAATGAATCCATTTTAAATCTGGTTTCTGCCTCCTGCAGAATTCTGGAGTTTGTAGTTTAGTGAGGCTGTTAAAGGCTCTTCCATAAACTACAAACCCCAGAATTCTGCAGGAGGCAGCAACTGGATTTAAAGTAGATTCATTCTCTAGTGTGATGAAGTCCATGTTGAGGATTAGGTTTATGGGTAGATTCTGATTTGGCAATTTTTCTTAGAGCAAATAATGTTCTTTCTTTCTTTTTGTTGCTAATTTATAATCACATTTAAATAAGCCCCGGGATTATTTTTCTTGTCTCTTCTGCCTCTATGACAAACAGGATTGTTGGTGTATATCAGTGGGAATCACATATTCAAATATAGATCATCGTTCCACAGCTATTACCGATGAATATGTTTTCTTTCCTTCCATTGGAGAAGCATTTTTTTTTTGCTATGCAAGGTTATATACTTTGGGATCACAGAGTAATTGTACCCCCAGAGCATATCAGTTCAAATTATGCACGGGGCATTGTGACATATGTCATATGAATTCCCTGGTCAAATGCTATCTAATGATGACCTGAGCTGGCTCAGGTTTCTATTCTGCAAAAATTGTAAACTAGGATTCTCATTATAATTTATAATTAATAGGCAGCAATGACTTTACATTTGTAGTCATCACAAGTCATATTTGTAAAGGAAGATCTTGGAGACTTCACCAGCTTCATTGCAATAGTTGTGCCACTTCAATTAGCTTTGTGAGAGTCCTCCTGTGTCACATTTATTGAGACCCATATAAATTAACACTGTGACACTTCCTGAAGGTTCACAGCCATCACATATAATCTGTTATTTATTGCTGCAAACCTAGGAACTTTAGTTTGTCACTGTAGTTTGACACTACAGCTAAGAATTCAGGGAAAATTCCAATGCAATACTTATTAGGGCTGGGCAACCATGGAAAAATTTGTTTCTAAACTCAATTCGTTTTTAGGGCTGTTTTGCATTTCGATTTTTAAAAGAATTCTGAAATTTTCCTTAAAAAAAATTCGTTATTTACAAAATTTCGTAAATTACGAATCAATTACGAATCGATTTCGAAACAATTATGAATCGATTCGTTAATGGCGGGCGTGATCGCGCAATACGCTAAAAAAACCTCCAAATGGGACAGGAAGCTTCCCTCTCCCTCTGTTGTTGACTGTTGGTGTGATAATTTTTTTTTCACTGAGAAAACAAACAGCAACCCTAAAACCTGCACCAGACATGCGGAAATAATAACGAAACGATTTCGAATCAATTACGAATCGATTTTGAAACAATTACGAAACGAATTGAAAAAATTCGTTTCGTTTTTTAGTTGCTCCTGAATGGTTCAATATCGCTTCGTTATCAAAAAATAACGAATTAATAACGAATTACGAAATTAACGAACGAAATCGCCCAGCCCTAATACTTATTGCAGTGAAAAAAGTATGCAATTTTGAATGCATACTATAGATAGTAACTGAAGCTAAAATGGGTATGCTGTTTGGTGTACATACAATATAAGGTGACTGCAGATTGCATCAAATGCAAAAAAAGTATGTAGTAAATGCCTAGACATTTTAACTCCCCCCCCCCCCCCCCATCACACCACACCACAACTTTGTCTGAAATGCAAAGGAAGGCTTGGCATTGAAACAAGCCCTGATTACTGTTGAACAGAAGACCTATCAACAGATTATACAATTTGATTAAACAAACCTATTATAACATAGGGGTGCTATGAGTTTTCTGGGCTGTTCTTAAAGTATTCTCTCCTGACGTTCCACCCACATCTATAGCAGGCATCTTCAGAGGTTGAAGGGTGTGGTTTATATATCTGTTGATTTTTCAGGGTGGGGAAAAGAGGTAGAGGTTGTCTGCTAGAGGTACACATGAATGCTGCAATTTGCCATCTTGATTTGCATGTAATGGCCTGCAGTTTCAAGACCTGGCTGGTTGCTGCCTGGAGGAATCCTTTGTTGGGAGCTGTTACTGGCCCTGATTGATTCTTGTTTGGAATTCCCATTTTTTGAGTCTTGCTCTTTATTTACTGTTCTGATTTTACATAGTTTTTTATTGGTTAATTGAAATAAATTACCTTCCTTATCTCAATGTCCTTCAACCTTTCAAGCATCTGCCTGAAGGCAAGAATAACTCCTGACTCCTTAATTCAGCTTTTAGCTGAAAGTAACACTTACCTTTATTGGTAAATATCCACTATATACCTAAGAGAACTTTCAATCACATCCATTCACATCTCAACTTGCTGCAAGAAGCCCATTCCAATCTTATGACCCTCCTTCATCCAGCCAGCACAGGGAACTTCTAAAGTTACACTCTAGCAATACATCACAACTCTATGTATTCTCATGCATTACTTAACCACAGAGTTTAAACTATAAGCAATTTTCACATCATATAAAACCACATACTAACAATTTTCAATATTGGTAGCCAGGTTTTGCTCATTTTCATGGTTTCCCCCTTTCTATTGAAATTGTCCACATGCTTATGTATTTCAATGGCTTCTCTGAAATGGTAGTTGTTAGAGTGGTCCAGAATTTCTTTGCTCTCAATATGCTGTGCCCAGGTTGGTTCATCAAGTGCTCTGCTATGGCTGACTTATCTGGTTGAAGTAGTCTGCAGTGCCTTTCATGTTCCTAGATCCGTGTTTGAGCACTACTTTTGGTGGTCCCTATGTAGAAAACTCACAGCAACCCAGTGATTCCTGCCATGAAAGCCTTCAACAATGTATTATAACATATTGTGCTAAGGTAAGTCTGTGTTCCCTGAACTACAATATAGAAAGCAATAAGATTTTTTAGAGATGTATTGTTAACAAATTTTGTTATTTAAACACTATGGATATGGTCCAAAATCCAATGATAAGGCTAGGTTTAAGTTCAGAACCAGATGGTTTTTGGTAGCACAATTACCTTATTTCCAGATATGTTGGTTTAGATAGACTCTGAACATTCAAAGTTACTATGTAAATTTCATAGCATCCAGCTGGTAACCAGGATTATCCATAAAACATGAGGCGAGCAGACCGTGGAGGGAGTGTGACATTGAGTCTTGTAGCATTACTCCTGGCAACTGTTCAAAATCCTGAACACTTTGGGGTTTCATCAACTAACTCACATAGAAACCATGAGGTGCTTTCATTTCACTTTCTTCCCTTCACTCTGATAGCTCTTCGATAATGCCAATGTACTGATTACAATTAAGTGTTTCTACCTATGGTTCATAACTTGACACCCTCCTTCTGCTTCTCACATGCTATATCCCTAAGCCTTTTCTTTCTACATATACAAGCACTTCTGTAAGCCTCAGTTCCTATTGATTAATATTCATACATGATATCTACAGGATTACAGTTTTTAAAATTGCATAACTTATATATCAACTATAGATCACCTTTCTAGTCCCAGAAAGGTGTCTGAATCAGGAAAGGCTGTTTGAATAAGGAAAGGCTGTCTGCTGAGATAATATAATACTCATCCACCTTTAGAGTATAAAAACAGTATTAATCTACCTTCAGAATATTGCTGATTGCATGGATATTAATAAACATTAAATATGAGCTTTTTAAATTCAGTGAATATATTTCCCAGGATACAGAGTTGATAGATGGTACCGATTATTACAGATGCATTGTCTTCCACACATTTCTACAATGTATATAAATGTTAGTGTTCTCTTGGCAATCATTTTGCTACATAGTCTGTGTTTCCTTAGCACCCGGATGGCCATTCACATAACTCCAAAAATGACTATAGCTATGAATACATGTTAAATATTGCACAGATAACTAAAAATGTTTTCTGAAGTAGAAAACGTGCTTCTTCATTTTCTGTGGACAGTGCACACATCTTGACAGTGTGCATTCATCTGATGGCAAATGCCCCGCCTGACTTACCGGGCACGGAAATTGTCTGGCATCCACCTATTTCTCAGGAGATTTTGTGTGCCTGAATCATGCAATCTCTAATCAATCATATTGAACTTCCAGGTCTCAATCTGATTAGCTTTTCCCAGGTGGACCTCTTCATTCCAGTTCACCTGCTGGCCACCTGCCGGCCTAACTGCTCCCTGGCTCAGTTGCCTTCCTTTGCTCCCTACCCTTAGTTCTTGGTTGTTGTTTATCTCATGTCACAACATGGGGGCAGTTGGAATGGGCCCTGGATCAAGTTTTGACTAGTTCTTCCTTGGCTGACGGATCTGTCTATTGTGGATTAGGGAGTGGGATAGCGCAGTGAGCCTGGAGCAGCACCTCTTCACTCCAGTTCACCTGCTGGCCATATATAGATGGCATGGCTGCTCCCTGGCTCAGTTTCTTTCTTGTGCTTCCTACCCATAGTTCTTGGTTGTTGTTTTGTTTATCTCATGTCACAACATGGGGGTGGTTTGAATGGGACCTGGATCAGGTTTTGGCTAGTTCTTCCTTGGCTGATGGATCTGTGTATTATGGATCGGGGAGTGGGATAGTGCAGGGAACCTGGAGCAGCATTGACCAGGAGCCTGCACTACGACCTACTATTGGTTCCTCTCCTTTAGATTGGTGTCCCCTATGGATACCTCTAGAGGTCCCTTAATGGGACTGTCGGTACAGCATGCAGGCTGTCTGATGCAGTGATCCAGGACACATGTATGTCTGCTGACCCTATGCAATCTGTAACTAGTGAACAAGTTGTGGCCTTATTATCCCATCTGTATGTGTCATTTGTCTTGTGTTCAGGCTGGGGGATGGGTCGCCTTGCATGCAAAAATGAAAAATTGATTTCAAATTCAAAACATATGAGGAGAAGAATGTGTGGATAGAAATACAGCTCCTTCTCTAGTTCCATTCAAGTTTACTTGCTTCTTTCAAGATAAAGTTTATGTTTATTTATTTATTTATTTACAGTATTTATATTCTGCCCTTCTCACACTGCAGGGGACTCAGGGCAGATTACAATGCACATATGCATGGCAAACATTCAATGTCATTTAGACATACAGCATATATAGACAGACACACAGAGGCAATTTAACATTCCAGCTTTCCAGCTTCATGAGGGTATGCTCAATTCCAGCCACAGGGGAAGCTGTCCTGTTATAAAAAGGACAGAGGAGTAAAATGCCTTCAACCGTCTATCAATGCCATTAAGTTTTCTCACACCTGTTCTAGTAATCTGGGACATTCTAGGGCAGTGGTTCTCAACCTGGGGTCCCCAGATGTTTTTGGAGACCCCAGGTTTGGAGACCCCAGGTTCCCCACAATTCCCAGAAATCCTAACAGCTGGTAAACTGGCTGGGATTTCTGGGAGTTGTAGGCCAAAAACATCTGGGGACCCAAGTTTGAGAAGTACTGTTCTAGGGAAATGAAATGTTAGTGGTGCTGACCATATTTTGTTTTTTTCTAAAACAATATACTATAACATCTAGGCCGGAGATGGAGAAAGTGAGACTCTTAGGCCCCTTTTACACTGCCATATAATCCAGATTATCAAATCAGATAATCCACATTATCTGATTTGAACTGAATTGTATGAGTCACCACTGCTGTATAATCCAGTTCAAAGCAGATAATCTGGATTTTATATGGCAGTGTAGAAGGGGACGTAGATGGGGCCTTAAGGGTATCATATGTATTCCCCAACTTTGCCATTCCCCCCCCCCCCCCCCCCATGCTGTTTAAATCCCATAGGAAACATTTTTCCACTCAGGAAATAATCAGCTGACCCACAAATGTGAAATTTCACAAAAGTGAAATTGTTCCCCATGTTCTCTGTAGATGACCACATCGGACAGCCTGTGGTGCCTTTTTGGTGGGTTTAAAAAAAAACCTTAAAATTGCAAGATGTTGGGCAGAGATAAGGGCAATCTCTTAGTTCATGATGCTGAGTGCTTGTCTTCCCATGATCTAGGTCAAATTGGATAAAACAATATTACTGCCACTGCATACAGTACAGTGGCTATAAAAAATAAATCTCTATGAATAAAATACAAAGCAAACGGGATTTTGATAAATGAAGTATGAACATCAGAAAGGAACAAGAAAACTGCTCTTGTCTGTACTAATTTCTCTCTTGAACTTTTCACTGACTTCCAAATCTCTGAGAATTTACTAGATTACTAGTTGGAGCCAATATTTATCCCCTTTTGTGCCTATTACAAGTGGGAAATTTTGATCTCCTTTCTATTCTTACTGGTCATCTTTCTCCTGAAAATTCTACCTTGTGTTCTCATTACTGCGAAATGTGTTATTAGAGTCTCTTTTTGAAATAATTTTTGTCACATGTTCATCATTCACTTTACAAAAGCAAACAAATGACTGTCCTATCCCCTCAGGCCAAGTTATTGCCATGTATAACTATGAAATAATACAGTGGACCCTTGGTATCTGCTGGGGTTTGTTTCCAGGACACACGCTACTGAATGTATGTCAGATTCTGCGGACACTCAAGATTTTCTATCTTTCTTTTAGTGATAGCTATCTGAAACACAATGTTTAAGTACTATATGATATGCAGCTCTATTTCAGTGTTCAATTTTTGTTAGGATAGGGCTGCAGTCATTCTGAACCAGGATAGGAATTCTAGGGAGAGATAAAGGAATTCTGTCATCAAAAACGAAATGAACCTATTTGATTTCACACAGACTGAAGTAGTCCAACTGCTGCATTCAGACATATACATGTGTTGTTTAACATAATGTTGCCATTACTCACTTTTGGTGATACCTGTGCACTAGGTATCAAAGATATAAAATTGATATAGAAAAGCATCTGTATGATAGATGAAACATCTTTATCTCACTTTTTGCAAAGATCTCTGGATCTACTTCACTTGCTCAGTAACGGTTACATTCAAAGATCCACAATTTCACAGATTTAGCAGCCAAACCATAAATGAACAATCAGGTGCTAATGGAAGCAAGATGACGAAGGTAGCTAAACTATCTCAAAAGCCAGATAGAAAATGGAGTTCCATTTCTTTAAAGAGTGTAACTAAATGCAACAAAGACTAACACAATTTCAGCTTATGGGTTTGGAAAGCCATAAAGACTGCATCAGCAGTTTGCAGTGTTCAATACAGCATTAAGAGAGCCAACAATTTGCTTAAATATGCCTGACACAGATGATATAGTGCTTAAAGGCCAATGGAGCGGCTTTATATTCAGTGCAAGCTCTGAAATGTAAATCAAGCTGCATTTTGTTATCATCCACTTTAGCTGCAGTGGCAGATCTGAAATTCCAAATTGCAAAATCTTGAAGAGCCTTCCCCCTCCTTTTTCTTCATTGAAAAGGGACAAGGGAGTCCGTAACTTTATAATAGCTACATTGTTGAACAACCTAATTCAATAATAGATGAAACGTGGAATGAAAGTGGATAACGGATCATAATGAGATGGCACAACTGTTCTCAGAAGATATCTTTAGATGTATTATTGTACCAAATGAAGATGAATCCTATTTCTCCGCTGCTACAAGCCAAATCTTCAAGTGGTATAAGTCTGGATACCGCTTCTATACCTTAAAGTGCTAACATCTACATAAGTTGATGGCAGATCTGTCCTATAGTGTCTGTCTAAAATTTGGCATTTCTTTGAACTAATTTAGTCATGACTTATTTTCTAAGTAGTCAGATTCAACTGTTGTCTTGTATCTGGTGTCTTTTGTGGGCAGAATAGCCAAACATAGTGACATTTTTAACCATTATATTTAAATGCATGGTCTTGGTTGGCCAAAATGTCTGGACTTCTGAGGCAAAACAATGACCAGAAGAATGAATTAATATAGAGCAGTGGAAAGGAGAGCTTCCTTTATTGATTCTAGTTGATTAGCTTTTTTTTTTCCTGTGGAAGACCAGGTTTATTCTGTACTTTCCAGGGACACAATATAAAGTTCATTTCTCTCTTCCTTGTTTCTCTATCCTCACAACAACCCCCTGAGGTGGGTTAGAAAGTTAGAAACTATCTTATCATTTCACCCACCCAGTGCAGTCACATAGAAATACTTCTTTGCACCATAGACCTGTAGTGAACTCTCTTAGGAGTCATCTTTGGTGCAATGGGGCCAAACTGAAAAATTCTCTAGTAGTTTCTAAAAGTTTTCTATAATAATTATTATCATTAACTATCACAGTGAGTAATGATAATAATTATAGAAAATTAGAATAAATGGCCCTAGGAAAGCAAGTTATGTCAAAGTAGTACATCAGTCGGGTATCTAAGAAATGAAATTATGGGCTTTTAGATAGAGGGCAATTCATGTCATCCATCAAGGGCAAGGGAAATGGTACTGGTTATAATATGGCATCATATTATCATGGTGATGGTGGTTTTGTTTTTTGTTTGTTTGTTTTTTCTTATTTTCTACACAAACTCTCATCTGTCTGAATCACTGTCCATTTCTAATTTCTCTTGTCTCAGTGTCGAGATTTTGGAAAATATAAATTGAAATGCAGTTGCCAAATCTGGTAATTAAGTAAGATGTTTTGTTTCTGAACAAATCACATTTAATCTATAAAGTCTTTAAAACTTTATTCTTTAAAGCAGTGGTTCTCAACCTATGGGTCCCCAGATATTTTGGCTTTCAACTCTCAAATATCCTAAAAGCTGGTAAACTGGCTGGAATTTCTGGGAATTGTAGGCCAAAACACCTGGGGACCCACAGGTTAAGAACCACAGCTTTAAAGCTTCAAAACATAGGAACCATAAAACTTAACACAATACACATTGTGGCTTAGTCTATTCTTATTATCCAGTAACTCTAACTTGAATAATATACTTTTAATGGTTTTTTGTTATTATTATTATTTTACAAATGGTGCCATTTCTCTGCAGGAGAGCTTGTCTCTTTGATATCCTTGTCAGAGCTAACACATCTAAGAGTTTGCTCCTTGTTAGCTTTCTATATGCTGGGTAAAATTCAGAAATACTTTTCAGCCACAGCCCATACATGTTTTCCTGAAGTTTGAGTCCTGTGAACACTTCATAATGTATGGAGTTAACTCTACTACAAGATACAGTGTCCGCTGATTCAGGTGGCAGCAGTACAGGAGAGGAATGAAGGTTCTTCAATCAGAGGTCTAGTTTCTGCTTCACATCTGAATAACGTTGGCCTTCCAGGTGTTTTGGACTTCAACTCACAGACATTCCAACCTGCTTACCAGCTGTTAGGAACTGTGGAAATCCAAAATACCCAGAGGGACGAAGTTTGCCCATGCCTGTCTTAAACTGTCTGATGCCATAACAGTGAATTTCACCATGTTTAATGAGAATTTACTCCCAGGAAAATGCACATATAGGATGGCATAAATAATTGACACTTTGGTGGTCCTTTGTTTTTCCAGAAATTGATTAGGTATCATCTAACATTTTGCTTAAAAGCTTGAATCACTTGCAAGGATAGTTGGTGGTAAGACAACTTAAAAAGTCAAAAGTAAGACAGGTTTAATAGCTAAATGACTAATGGACATTCTCAACTAGGGTAGAATGGGCTGGATGACAAAGAACATTGATGGTAGCTGGGATAGCAGAGCTATAATGCTCTGATAATTTATTTATCATGTACATATTGATCTCCTTAAAAAATCCAGTTTCATATGTCCAGTAACAATAAATTTTGGACTACATGTCAGTTTATTCTGTTATGAATTATGCATGTACATATTACTGCTGTTGTCATATAGGAAAAGTATCAACATATTTTTGCTTTCAGACAAAGCATGGCAGCTAGGAAGCCTTTTCTTTTCCTTTTAGATAACAAACAGGACTTACACTGTTGTTCTCTTCATTGTGGACAACTATATCAACACTTCTTTATAGACATACCTTGGATAAAATTCCACTGGATTGGGTTGAGTGAGTCTTATTTAAGACTAAAGTGAAAAGATTTGTATTATAAAAGCTGTAATTCCAAACACATCTACCATATTTACTTGAGTACAGTTACCAACAAGATAGGTTCTGTAGGTTTGTTCTTAAGTTCAATTTTTATGTAAGTTAGAACAGGTACATTTTTAAGTGTAACTCCAATTATATATAATTTTGGATAGCATAGGGAAGGATTAGCACTCCTGTCCTGATTGTTTTGCTGTCTGTTCCCCTGTTCAAAAGCTTTTGTCTAACCATCGAATTTAATGTGCACCTCACTTTTGGCTATGCAATTTAGCCAAAAAGGCCAAGTATTAGATCAAGTAAACATGGTATTTGGTTGCTTTGTCTCTTTTTTAAGAGAGGCAAGTGGGACAATAGCAAGAATAAGAATATAACCCACTAAACATGTGTAAGAATGAAAATTTGCACTTAACACAAGTTAAAATCAGGTTTGCAACATAACTCTTCCACCATGTAATAATCAGTAATGTAGTTCAACAGCACCTAGCGGTTCTTATGGTTGTGGAGCAGTCAAGCCATTCCAGGTCTTTACTGTGCTTTAAATGTGCTATCCAAGGTGCTCAACTCTACCCTTAAATTAAGGTCAACACCTTAGATAGTTCTTTTAAAGCTGCCAGAATAAATTCACTGTCCATTCACATGGAAGCTACCAGTCACCACAAAAGAAAATTTACATATGATGTACAGAGTTTCTGTTTGTACTGCTTGAAGTAGATTTTTTTTTGCATGCCTTTAAAGATTAATTGGTGAATAATTATACCATCATATTAATCTTAGGAAAAGCAGCAAGTTCAGCTTGTGCTGAAAGTATCCTTCACATACATTTCTCAAGAAAATGTTCACAGAAACCTGTCTTTTGGTCAGCCTATTTGAATCCTTGCTGCTGTAATAAGTAGTCAATACTCACATTCCTCTGCTTAGGTTTAGACAGATGTACATATACAACTGTTCATAGTTTTCATTTTCAAAATGCCTTGTCCCAAGACCTTAGGAGAGACACCAGCTTTCAATGAAGATATAAAAAGGTTAATCTAAAATAATCCCATACATGTTTAATCTGCAAATATAACTTTGTGTCCATCTCAGACAAATTTTCATTCCCCTCTCCCAACACCCCCCCCCCCCCCGCTTTCTCCTGGGTATTTTTACTTCCTTGTTCTTATTTCCTCAGAAATCACTGCGAATTCATCACTGTCTCTCTCACACAGGGAGGCTCTAATGAGTCACCCGGATTACCATGTGTTTCTTGCTGTAGGAGATCTGGCCTGATCTTTTTCCTTCCCTGCCCTGTGTGGCATAACCTCCTTTCTCTCCTACGTCATGTGTAGAGCAATCCTTTCCCTTCTCTGTTTAACATGCCCTGTAATCTGCCTGCAAATGTACCAGCTTGCCCTTACCAAGTGATCCCTGTCACCTTAAACTCAGGCATATTATCACATGATGGGAGATTACATGATTAAGATGTATTTTCAGTCTTGTTGTTGCTGGTTGTAAATCATTCAAGCTTTCCCCCTGCCTTTTCTAGCATGACATCAGCCATTTCACTAACCCATGCATAGGCAGGTTTCCTTCTTCCTTTCATTTTCTGCAGCAATTATTTTTTTCTTTAAGCTTCTGGTTCTAATTGTATTTCTAACATGATCCCAAGGAAATGTCCAAGCACAGTCATTTAAAAAAACAAAAACAAACAAGCCATAGCAGTTTATAAACATTTAAAATAAATTAAAACATAAAACATTTTGAAAGATAAATAAAGACTCCCTGATAAAATGAAAAGCTCCCTCTTACCTACACATTAAAAATGTCTTTGCTTGCCAGCAAAAGGATATCAAGGAGAGGACCAATCTAGTTGCCCATGGAAGAGAGTCCCAGAGGGTGGACAAAGTCACTGAGAAGGCTCTCTCTCTCTCCTGTCCTCTCCAGTCAGTCTGTGATGGTGGCAGGACCAAGAGGAAGCTTTCCCCTGAAGGTTTAGGGCTCTGGTAGGTTCATATTGGGAGATATGGTCTTTCAGGTAGTCTGAAACCAAGCTGTATAGGATTACAGAGGGGATTGGAATAAAGAGGCAGATGGATACTACTAGGGTTAAAAAGATCACAGACATGAAAGCAAAAATTGGCACAAAGGAGTTAATAATAATATCATAATGTACTTTATTTATATTCTGATCTATCTCCTTGAGGGTAAGCAAAGCAGATTACACAACACATATATGGCAAACATTCAATGTCCTTATACAATTAACAACGAAGACATACAGTACATAGACAGAGGCAAGGCTTCCCTCTTTTTCACCTCCGACATCTGGAGGCTGTGCAAGGGGAGGCACTATTGTTCCATTTTTCCATGACAAAGAGCTTGTTGTCCATAGACACCTTCCTGATCAATTTGCTGGCATGTCTTCAGGGGTGCCTTTTTAGTACCCCACCAAAGCAATACCTATTTATCTACTCACATTGCTGTTTTCGAACTGCTAGGTAAGCAGAAGCTAGGGCTGACAGTGGGAGCTCTTTCCAACCCACGGCTTGAACTACCTTAACCAAGTTAAGCCAAAATGTTTCCTTCTCAATCATTGCTTTCTCATCTGCTCATTAATTTCTTCAAGAAGAGAAAAATGGTCAATTACATAAATAAAACTAGACTGGAGCTGATGAATCTACCTTTACATGAACCCTTCTTTTCATACTTCTGGGTCCTAGCAAAATGTGATAATAAAACATCTCCAAGGATGCCTCATTTATGCACTATCATTCCTTTCCAGCACTAATTTCAAAATGAGTTACATTCAGGATGTATACAATTCCTTCAGTTTGGCTTTTATCCTGAAACAGATGTACAGAATGATACATTCTGCCTATAAATTACAGAGAACACATTTGTTCTCAGTTTAGATATACCCAAATGAGAGCTGGAAATCAGCAGGAGGCAAGGAAGAACATTGTGCTTTTACTCTTTCAGCTTCTCTAGTGTTTTCAAAGTATCAAATCCTTTTCCCCCTATATGAAGTTATAACCTTCTGTAGCACCTTAAAACTGATAAGGTCTGGAGAAAGAACTTTGTCATTAGAGCTCTCATTGCATCCTCAGTCATTGCTCTGGTCAAGCAGAGCTATTTCTCTACAGTGAGACTCAATTGGCCCATCACCAGGCTGTCTTAAAGATTGAAGACATAGTCCTGGAAATCAGTCCTTTCTCCAGGCACTTTGTCTAGAAATAAAATCCTGTCTTTTTGTTTTTGTCAAAGAGGCTGGCAGTAATATCCATTTATTGACTAAGGACCTCAACACAAAGGGGAAAGAATGCACAACACATTGTAGCAAATCCATGAGGTCCCAATGAGGGGCATGGAGTACCCGTTGCTCCACGTCCCACATTGTCCAATTTATCTAGGACCGCTCCCACGGAAGGAAGCATTACCGCTTGGCTTCCCCCTGTTGATTCATGTTGCTGCCACTTGCTCTCCCCTTTCGGCATGGAGCCTGACCAGAAGTACATGTGCATCATGTAATGGGCTCCCAATCAAAAATGGAGAGCAAGCAGTGTACAACAGGCAAATCGGCCCATCTTAATGAGATGGTTAGACTTTGTTTTAGATCTTGGAAAATTGCTTTCACAGTTACTTTTATTCTCTTACATTAAAATTATTTTATTTCATTACTAATATAGTCCAAAGAACCAAAAACTAATTAGTTATTATTATATTTGCAATTTCTAAATAAAAAATATT